>NC_143020.1:51097181-51387181 GCF_055824585.1 Amblyomma mixtum
CGCGAGTTGAGCAACGCCGCTGTCGCCGTAGCCGCGAAAGTAGCGCACCTCACTCATAGATGGCGCCAAAGTGGTGTGCACCGCGCGCGCCTTCGTTTATCACCGCTGCATAAGCGAAGGTACGGTGGCTCTAAATAGGCGAGGGAAGGTCTGCCTGCGGCCAGGCTGCCTCCTCGCAGTCGCACCACACTCCGCGGCGTTGGCGAGCGGTGCTGACAAATGTGCTGCAGGCGATATACCAGGTGTTTCAGGGAAGACTTTCAAACATTTTCAAAAATAGGCATTCTAGAGTAAACATATGGCTTTTGGGGCATAGTACTACGTATGTTGTCGGACACCGTAAAGCCCGCTAATTGTCTTAAGTAATAAGATTGTTAACTATTTTTTTTAATTGTGATTTCGGCCCGTAGACAGGCGCCTAGATTCAATTAGATTTCTAGCCGTTTGTTAGTAATAGCCGGATCAGTTTTTAGAATTTGGAAAACGCGATTTTTGTGCCTGATCAAAATTTGGCTACATCGCGCAAAAATACAAGCCAAATTTAGCCGAGCCACAGGGCCACGGGTAATCGCCATCTTCCAAGTGTAACTTCTAAGGTGTATTTTAATTTTTACTTGACTGACCGCCAGAAGTACAAAAGCAGAACTTATGTACAAATTGCTTTATTTGCGATTTCTTTTCGTGATTGATTATTACGGACGACTTATATATTAGCGCCATTAAGGTGCTAATATATAATTCACTATTTTTATCGCATATTAACTATTGCCACCTGGTCTGGGGTTCCTCCAACGCAACTAACATTATTAAGCTGTTATTATTACAAAAGAAAGCTGTCCGTGCAATTGCTAACGCACCGCGCCTCGCTCACACAGAACCACTTTTTAACAGACTTTCCATAGCCACCATGAGTTCCATATAGAATGACTTACTCCTTAGGTGATTTATAGGAAGCAAAAACAGGGTAACAATTTATTTCAAGGGCTATCTAACCTCTCAAAAAATACTAAAGTTTACAATACCCGGCATAACTAAACATGGTACATTCCAAAGACACGAACTAACTACGGAACCCAGGCACTAAGTGACAGACTGCCACCATTACTCAACTCACTCGGCAATATTACTTGATCATTTGTGTCCAGCGATAAATGTCTGTGCGGTAAACTTTTTCATACTGTTTGATTTGAATTGTGATAATTTGTGATAGTTTTGTATTTTCCAAATTCTGTTTTGCATTTTTGATTGCTACTTCATATTGCTATGTTGAATTGTATAGTAAACTATTAATAAGCATTATTATTGCAACATATCTTAATCACTTGTACTCCAAATTGACTTTCTTAATAACCCTCATTGCTACTTCATACTCCTATGTCGAATTGAATACTAAACTATGTTTTTTAAAGGTGATCTTTGTACCATTTCCTAATCGTTGATGTTGTCAAATTGTGTTTGTTACCAGAATTCATAACATATGTAGCCTTTATTAATAGGGAACTTGGGCCCTGTCAAGCCGCGCTTTTTCAGGCTTTTTGCCCATGTTCCCGACATTGTGTACACATGATGTCAAATAAATCTGTCTGTCTGTCTGTCTGTCTGTCTGTCTGTCTGTCTGTCTGTCTGTCTGTCTGTCTGTCTGTCTGTCTGTCTGTCTGTCTGTCTGTCTGTCTGTCTGTCTGTCTGTCTGTCTGTCTGTCTGTCTGTCTGTCTGTCTGTCTGTCTGTCTGTCTGTCTGTCTGTCTGTCTGTCTGTCTGTCTGTCTGTCTGTCTGTCTGTCTGTCTGTCTGTCTGTCTGTCTGTCTGTCTGTCTGTCTGTCTGTCTGTCTGTCTGTCTGTCTGTCTGTCTGTCTGTCTGTCTGTCCGTCCGTCCGTCCGTCCGTCCGTCCGTCCGTCCGTCCGTCCGTCCGTCCGTCCGTCCGTCCGTCCGTCCGTCCGTCCGTCCGTCCGTCCGTCCGTCCGTCCGGCCGGCCGGCCGGCCTTACGGGAAGTTTTGCTGGGGAACAAAAATAGGGATATTAACTGCGACTGTGCTCGCGCGTGGTTTCTGGGCATTGAAGGGTTCTTGAATCCGCTGTTCACTGAATATCAATTGCCGTGCATTTCTATCTTTTGGGAAAGGAGGAAATATTATTGAAGTTTTCGGCAGAGATTTTACATGTGCCATCTAGGCCTCCCAAAGAGTCTTCTGACCACAGTGTTCCGCTCTGGCAAGAAGGTTTTACTCTCGACATTTGTGTTAACACCTGGATTAAGAGGAAATTTGCTCAGCTTCTTTTTTGGTTCCTGTGTAGTCCTTGAACAAAGATTCCCAGTTAACTGCCTTATTTCTCCTGCTGCTCCCATTACTGACTGTCATCGTTGTGGCAGAGACAGTACGCGTTTTTTCCTTGAAGCCCATTGGCCTGTATCACTGCAGCATGCGGCCATTATGGTCGCTTTCTTAAAGGAAAGTGAATGTAAAGCACATTGCATGAACTTGATCTTTATCTGTATATGTTTCGTTGGGAACATGCCATTTCTGTGTGTAGCAGTAAAGCCCACTCTAGCGGTCTAGCGTCTCACAGTATAGGTGGCGCCTGATTCAGGACAGTGTGATGGAGTTTTTGCATCATGCACTTCTAGTGTGGCCTCTTGCCATCCCTTAATCAGCGGTGTATTTACATATATTAAATTTGTTTTTGGGGGTAATGATGTGCAGGAGACTGCATTTGTGGCAGCTCTTAATTTTTTGCATACAGTGATAGCCAACAGGCATATCTTTAGTTTTGCTGATGCACTCGTTTTTAAATATTGCCCAAGTGTAGCCGAGGCTGGAAGAAGTGCTGGTCCCAGTTAGTGCGTCGGCGTCTGTCCCCAATGGCTAAATTAAAATGGTACTGTTAGTACTTAGCTGCCATCGCAGCATATAATCTTAGTCTGTTCTCTTAGTAAAATTACATGCTGCGCTGGAAGTTAATTGCGTCACACAACACCAATTTAAGACAGCCAGTCAGCTAAAGATGTACCTGTTATGAGTGCAGTGAGCGCTCTGGAAAGGTGATGGCATTAGCCATCATGAATCCTTTGGGACATTTCTTATGACTGGAATCATACAAAATGATGAGAGTAAGAATTTTTGCAAAACTATTGTCCCAGCCAACATACTGGCTGCAATGGTTCAGTGGAGCAGTGGTATTGTTTTGATATTGCTCGAATTTTTCCTTATGGGTCTGAATTTTGGGTGCCACACAAGTACTTTATGTGAGGTTAGACTTGCCCCAGAACTGACTTGAGCCTTAACAGAGGTCATGCTGAAAGAGTCTTGGTCAGAAATAATCATTTAAATTTTATGTGTCAAATGCAGCACACATTGACATGCATTAGCCATCCAATTTTAGTACTTCAGGTTGAAATTTTATACGTTTATTGAAGAATTAACAAAGAATTTATGTGGGGCAGTGTTTAACTATGCTGCTTGTAGTTTTGTGCAAGTTCTGTTTCGGTATGTGAAATGCGCTCAGAAACTTTATGTACCTGGTGAATATTTATAATGCACCGGCGCACGTTTACGTCAACTATCCACATCCGTTTAGTAAACGTTGTTATGCAAAATTATACCATGTTTTCTGGTTTAGTTGTAAATAATGTACCCTTACGGCCTTGAACTGTAGGAGCAAGGCTGAACTTGCTGATGGGATATGTAGTACAACAGCGCACACTAAGTGCACATCACATTTTCAATTTAGAAAACACAGCTTAGTGTGCCTTCGTATCTTCATCCTAAGATCCTTGGTGCGGCATTACATCACAACACACCCCACTACAGAAGCCTAGTGTGCACATCACCGCACAACGTTGTAGTGCGAGGGGCACATCACATTTCTGGCGTGCACACTATTATAAATTACACTAGGCTGCTGTGGTCAGATGTCAACACTAGTCCGGTTTGATGTTCACGCCAGAACACATCTACTAAGTCTGTTGTGAATGCTACAACACACCAACACAATACGGTGCACACACTAGAACATGCTTCCAAGGTCTCGAGTTCACAACGAAACACGTTAGCTAACCTGGTGTTCAAACTAGGAAACTCCACCACGTATCGGTAAATCCTGGTGCAAGTTGTGACTGGGCGCGGAGCCGCTATTATACTGTCACGTAGTCGTGACTGCAGTCTGGTGAACAGGAAGACAGCGAGAATCGCTTTTAAAGGAAACTCTTTATTTGGGCTGACTTGCGCCCGCAAAGAACTTCACTCACTCGGCGGCGGCATAGCAACAAGTGTGCTCGGCGGTCGTCGAACAGAATGCCCCCCGCTGTCGGCCGTGCTCTTTTTAAAGCTGATAGCGAACTTTATAGATAAAGCTTGGAAAGTTACTAGAACACACTGGCTCAAAGTAGAATCGGCTCCGCCTGGATGCGATCAATCGAGATAAATCTAGGCGCGTCTTGCGTCACAAACGAAGCGATAAAGCGGTGTGTCGGCAGCCTTGAAGCATGAGCAAACAAACGCTACAAACAAGCGCTACAGAGATTCGCGGCAATATAGCAATGTCATCCTGAGACAAATTACCCGGAGGCTAAGTTTCTTCTCTTTGGGATGAAAAGGCACCTGTAACGAAAGACAATGTTTACTGTTTGTGAGAAAACAACCATTTATCAATTTATACTCACTGCAGTCTCTTTTATCTCCAGATCTTTCAAATTTCGCGCAAACTTTTTAAACAAATTAATAAAAGCAAATTAAAAAATACATATTCATCAACTTTTGTATGTTTATGTTGAGGCGATATCTCTCTCCTAGGAAAAACGTTTAGATGTAAATCATTTGGCAGGCAATAAAATTTAGGTAGCGTGCAAGATTTAGATGCACTCTGGTGAGTACAGGTTAATTAAGTTGCCTCAAGCGTCCGGAAGATGACAAATAGAAAGCTAAATTAACACATGTTAGCGACCTTGCCAAGCCGAATTCTTGATTGCACCGTGAACTAATGAGTAAATCTAATTATTTTGCAAAACGTCCGATAGAACACAAGCGGTAGGCTGTTGGAACACCTTACGAGCGTGTAGGAAGGGTCAAAACAAAGAATGTCCACTGTTGATTCAACACAATAGTCCCGGCAGACGTGAGCCAATGTTTTGCGGGGTATGAAAGAATTCATCGTAATTATTCTCCAAAAATTATATTTGGTAATAAACACACAAACTCGGTTACTAGACACTGGAACGCGTACCTTTTCGATCGGTTATTTAGGAAGATTTCTTCGATTCACGGAAGAAAAATGTCGCGCAGAGTATTTTGTGTTGACGAAAGCAACACATAAATTGCACCTACCCAAGAAAAAGCATTCACTTCCAACCTAGGAATAACAAATTGCTCTTCCTGTCCCTCCTTTGTCTGATTGTGGCGGGATTGTGCATTAAAACCTTCACCATTACTTTGGCCTCACTTCGTTCGAATGAAAACTAACGAAGCAAGAACATCGTTTACTTTATAGTTAAATATTTAACTACAGCGTCGGAAGCTATCAACTTGCCTGATATACATCCTGAGCTTATTTCCTCATGTTGCGTGATTAGAAATTTCTATCATAATATCGTCATCACAGGATGCTATCATAGCATATTTGCAGTACGCAGGATTTCCTCAAAATGCTCATGGTGCTTAGGATAGTTGGTTTATTGGTTTATTGGGTTTTAACGTCCCGAAGCAACTCAGGCTTTGAGGGACGCCGCAGTGAAGGGCTCCCGAAATTTTGACCACCTGGGGTTCGTTCACGTGCACTGACATCGGACAGCACACGGGCCTCTAGAATTTTGCCTTCATCGAAATTCAGCCGCCGCGGCCGGTATCGAACCCGCGTCTTCTCGGTCAGCAGCCGAGCGCCGAAACCACTAAGCCACCGCGGCGGGACGGTGCTTAGGATAGAACATTGTGTGAAAGAGAAAATGTGGGCGCAAACATGAATCTTCCATCCAGCACTCAATGTCGCATCGTGCGCCATTTTGCTTAGGTGTTGTGGGAAGAATCGTGCCGTCTTTGCGTTAATAAGTATTTCGACACTCTATTGTTCCAGAACTTCTAAGAACCTTGTTTTTGTGAATAGCGTGTTATTTTTTGCTTGGTCATCTGATCTCTTCGAGAAGATATACAGTCTTTAAACAACGCTTGCACTTTTCTTGTTGCAAAATGTGTCGTCAAAGGACTGTTAAGCAAAACTATATAGCGAAAATAGATTACCAAACCATTTTGCAGCGGAAGTCAATGAAAATTAGGCAGCCAATGTCTTTTTAAATTATCCACGAACTTACCTTCAGCTAGGGATTTCGCGCCGTCTTGTGGCTAGATCCCCTGCAATTAGGGATGAAGTCTGCAAACGCTGTAAGGTATGTCCCGGGAGTGGTCACATGATGGAGTCAATTTTTGGCGAACAAGGCGGCTATGCATTTCCAGGGAACCTTCGTATTGCTGCTCGCTCACTATATCGAAGCAGCCTCAACTTAACTACATCGAAAACGATTATTTCGTGCAAAATAAATTCAAATGGACTTTTAGAAACTTTTCTTACAGGAACATGAAATTGTAATGGCGCGTTTCTCAGTATTCTCCAGCGTTACCTGTGTTCTGCACGTGACTTTATGAGCCCCCTTGGCTTGCTCTTGCGTAATGTTGGCGAACAAGGTTTCTATGCATTTCCCGGGAGCCATCGCACTGCTGGTCGCTCTCTATATCGAAGCAATGCCAGCTGAACTACAATGAAAACAAATATTTCGCGTAAAATAACATTCAAAAGTGCTTTTAGAAACTTTTTTGGTGGAAACATTAAATTATGATGGTGCGTTTCTCAGTATTCTCCAGCGTTGCCTGTGTTCTGCACGTAACTTTATGAGCCCCTTTTGCTTGCTCTTGCGTAAAGTTGGCCAACGAGGCTTCTATGCATTTCCCGGGAGCCATCGCACTGCTGGTCGCTCTCTATATCGAAGCAATGCCAGCTGAACTACATTGAAAACAAATATTTCGCGTAAATAAAATTCAAAAGTGCTTTTAGAAACTTTTTTGGTGGAAACATTAAATTATGATGGTGCGTTTCTCAGTATTCGCCAGCATTACCTGTGTTCTGCACGTGATTTCATGAGTCCTTCTTGGCTGGCTCTTGCGTAAAGATGATTCGCTGTGAAAATGGTACTAAAACCTGTTTTCGCAAGAATCGTCTTCTCAACTGCTTTGCATAACATCTCAAGTTCGCTGCCCGCACCGTGTCAAGTATTAACAGTTCTAAAATTTAGCTCAGGTCGCGAGGAAGTTTTTCTTCATGTAGATTCACGGACAGGCCGACTAAAAGAAACACCTATATTTCAGCGTCTCTTTCGGACGGTTTAAATGAGAGAGGTAACTTTAGGACTGTATCAAAGTGGAAAGGTGCGTGTCATACAGAGACCACCCTGCTATAGTAGTCCTGAGATGTAGGTGCAGATTCAAGGCTCGTGCCTTGCTCGCACCTACAACTGTGCGGTACTGCCAGCTGCAGCAAATTCTAGAGAATAGCAGAAATGTTCCATAATATTTACTAAGGAAAGGGCCGTAGATGGTTTTATGGCATGGCTACTGGGTCACCGCGATTTTGGGGTATATGCAAACACACCTGAAAATTGGTAATGAAGGGTACCATTCACTCCACGTAGAAAATGAATCAGTGTTCAGCATTGTTTTAAGACTTCATAGCTCAGCCGGTTTCTGTGCTTCTCACTATGCCGTAGCACTATGCCGTAGCAACCAAAAGTTCAAAGGAGATCCGCTTTGTCATTTATTTCATGTTCACTTTTTCCATGGCGGTTGCACATCACACAGTGGCAACCATGAAAATCATGATGTAAATACTACAGGCATTTTGTCTCGCAATCTGCCTTCATTGGAAAATTATTGCAGTTTCGGCAGCATCCTCCATAACTGAATGGCTCGCATTTCTTGCTCAGAGAGTTGTAGTAGTACCTATTGAAAGCCCCGATGCATGGTCCACGAATTTTGGCTTGATAGCAACCTGCACCGAAGATACCACATTAATCACGTCAAGGCTTACGAAAAAACGCTGGCTCTCACTGTGCTGCCTCGGAGACAGCCACTAAATTCTGAGCGCCTTCTGCTCCCCCGGAATGTAAGCTGTATAAATAATTCTTCCGCGGTATTTTACAGTAACAACTTCTTTCGTCTATTATGTAGCATGCACTAGGA
Source organism: Amblyomma mixtum (assembly GCF_055824585.1). Taxonomy (NCBI): domain Eukaryota; kingdom Metazoa; phylum Arthropoda; class Arachnida; order Ixodida; family Ixodidae; genus Amblyomma; species Amblyomma mixtum. The sequence continues at coordinate 51,105,397 of NC_143020.1, forward strand.
GCAAGAGCGTCACTGAAAAAAAGAATGTTACACTGGAAAGTATTGTTGGCTGTCATTCGAAGCACCTGCGTGTAATTTAGTTGAAAAATCGTAAAGAGTTAAGAACGAAAATTATTTAAGTGTGTTTGGTCCGTTCAAATAATCCTTGTAAAATCTATGCATTGCGATAGGCAATTTTAGCTGTACGTAAATGTCCAACCCTCATTCCGACTTTTTCACAATTGCTTTAATTTCCTGAAACTATCAGCTTTGTTCCCATAGTGAGCCTTTTTTTAAGAAGCAATTAGAAGACAACATTCAAGCTAATGTCAGTTCATCGCCAGTCCTGCTTCTGGGGAGTAATGTGGAGCAGTGCATATGATATTTGCTAGTGAATATTCACTACTGATTTCTGGTGCAGACAGGACAATTCGGTCAGTTCCACAAGACGTATTCATTCTCAAAGTAAATTTAGCACAAAATGACTTCAAAAGAGCTTGTCTAAAAGCTTTGCTCAGTTTTTCAGTGCTAAATACCGCCTGCATCTCCTAAACACGGTTCAGTCTTTATTACTCCATTTAACGCTGTGTTGCCCGCAAATGCGCTTTTCTTTCTTTCTGTTGTACTCGAAAACAAAGCAAAATGCAAATATTTTTTTTAATTTGCGCAAAATAGCTTTTCCCTTTTCTAGCTGCTTAGTTGTGCGCACAAAAAGCACTGTGTGAAAAGATCGCAATTATAGGTGATCGGATTGTCTAGTTAAGTCTGCTCTGACTACGGAAGAAAAGTTATGCCCAGTTTGTCTAGCATACAAAACATAATGTAGAGACCTCTTACCAATACATTATTCATCTTTATGCTTGCTGTGACTCAAAAGCCAAGAAAACACATTAGGGTCCTAAAATGTCAGCAGGAGCTGATGCCCGTTTCCAATGCCCAGCCAGTTTCAAACCTTTCAGCGTAAGTATAAATTTCCTCCTTCCATCAACTCAACTAATCATTGGGAAACGCCGACAAGTTTCCGGTTTTCAGCAAAACGTAAACCGCGGTGGCTTGGGAATAGAAGACAACTCTTGGTAGAAATCATTAAGTTTAGAAGACTTACACAATGTAAATTATTGAACCAAATAGCAGAACTATTAAGCATCTCTAACACGTACCTGATGGGTAGGTGCATGTTGGAGGATCTGAAAGAACAAACGCATCAAATAGTTACATAGTTACGAACGGACGGACGGACAGACGGAATTATTTCTAAGTCCCAAGAGTCCTGCCACCACGCCACTCAGCAAAACAAGGTGCTTCCTCAAAACCAATGAACACGGTTTATTTAACTGATTAGTTTGTGCATTCCGGAATTGAGTTCTTTATTTGGTCAGAGAGAGATGTTTCCTCCCTAGCAAACCGCTTCTCCTCTATGTATGCGTGCAGCGCTTCACCCGCTTTCGCCTCGCATTTCAACTCTTGCCAGCCTTTGAGGCCTTTGAGATTGAATTTGAATTGAATTGAATTGAGTTTATTTCCGTTCGAAACAACGGAGGGGGCTTGAACAAAAAGTGAAGCAAGTCCACTTGATTACGTTCAAGCCCCCTTTACATGGCATTTGGTGAGGACAAAATTCTAGTATAACAGATACATTTACAGATTGCAGAATAGAACAAAAAATGTTAGTTATACACAGAAAATGTTACAAAATAATTTACACAATGCCAATACTCAATTCTAAGTGCAAGGTTCATAGAAATAAGTACGTATAAAAATAATGTGGGGGAACAAGGCAAAATAAGTATTAATTACACAGAACAAGCTCGACAATACAACGGAAACAACAGATGGAAGTTTTTAGCCTCAGGGGAGCAAGCATGATACCGAAATGCCTTCAACTCTACTAATGCGAGCAACGACTGCAGCAAAACATAGATCACAGTGGTTGAGGATTTGCTTTTTCCCGCAAATATCTATTTAATTCTTTCCTCCAAAAAACAACGTACAAATTACAAGTAAGCCGGATAAAAGCTTGTTTTGGCCTGATTTTTTTTATTAATATCGGAGGTTTCCTAGCTGGAGGGGACAAGGAGCAATCTTAGCAGAATTTTTTTTGGCATAGCGTAGCTAGGCAGCTGAAAACACGTTAACTAAAAAAATGCAGTACGCATTCAAGCTGAGCGATTTTATCAACATTAAGTGAAGTGGTCACCTGCAACCCCTTTACCGGTTTTATGCTTTTCTTTATCCGGAACCGGCCAAAGTTAACGTGAGTAATTTGTATTCGTGACTTTAATATTATGACTAAGCAAATATATATTTTTAAATTGTAGCATAAAGAGGTTTCAGTAATTTTTACCCGCGTTTTTTCCCTTTCTAGTAAATATTCTTTTTTTATTCCCACCTGGTGACTAATACTGAGACCCGCACCAGCCACTGAAAAAAAAATACACATAGTTCTCTCAATCTCCCTAAGGCTCAGCTCATGGCTGCTGCGGCACGTTTTTTTTTTTTTGTGAAGCGAAATATAGTTCTAAGCAGACAAAGAATGTTTTTGTTCAGCTCTCTATAGATTCTAGAACAAGGCTGATTCCTTGAAACTATTTTGATGGGCAGGTTACGGTAAACTTTTTCCACTATGAAATCTTACCGCAGTGGGGTTGTCCATATGCAGTGGTAGCGAAGAGAGCCGCCACCGTCAATAAAGTCAGAGCTGCGTTCATGGCTTCTAAATGAATATGTTATTATCGCGATGAAATGGTTCCACTTTTACGCGCTCGACTCGTCCCCTCGAAAATAAAACGCACTAGGATTGAGGAAAAAATCCGACAATTTTCCTGCGCACGTGCGGTAGAATTTTGTTATCCGGGCGTTCTTTTGCGTTCTAGCGGCGCACGTATTACTCAGGTGTTGGTATTTAGTTTCTTTTTTTTTCTCCCCACACAGCCACAGCCAGGTACGATACCTCGGTTAACCGCCACGTGGCATTTCAAATTTCGCGCAAAACGGGTAGAGCACTTCAGTATACAAAAATGGCAGCTCTGAAACAGCGCAGCAACACTTTCAGTTATTCATCCCCCCCCCCCCCCCCCCGCCTCCTCAAATAGTTGAGTGGAATCAGTGGAAAAACAACGCCATCTTTTCACCAAAACTGCGCTTTTATCAAGTTTAGAATAATGTTTTTTCATGTATTATTTGCCAGTCTTATTCTTTGGTGTAACCTTGAGTGTGATAATTTAGCTTTTTATTTATTTAGTCTGGTTCAGCCTAGCTGTTCCATGTGTGTTACTTGTGATTTCTATTGTAGAACCAGTGCTAAGTGCATTTTTTAACCATGCATGTACCACCAAGCTAAAACCAACGTCTGCTTATTGCAGTATCTACAAATAAATAAATTAATTGAACAACACATTTTCCAAATATCAGTTTGTTGTAAACCATTCTATTCCCGCTGAAATCTAGGTGGAACTCGAGATCTTCAAGCAGAAGGAATGTAGGCTGTTGTCGACCTTTATATTAACCTTAGGTTTGGTTTGGTTTAGGCGGGTTTTCCGTCCCAAAGCGACTCAGGCTATGAGGGACGCCGTAGTGAAGGGTTCCGGAAATTTCGAACACGTGGGGTTCTTTACCGTGCACTGACCGCGCACAGGCTGAATGACCAACTGACCCACACCGGCAGCTACTCCTGGAGGCTCTATGATGCTCAGGGCCCTAGTAGAATTCTTAGGAAGCCTACGCTGTGAAGTGCCGTTCGGATATCGGTATCGCTTTCGTCGTACTGTGGCCACGCGATTTCGGAAGCTACCACCAGCCCATCAAAAACAGTCGCAATGCCGGGATAAAATAAACTGATTTTTGTGTCAATTTTAAACTCGCACGGAACGGTTAGAAGTGATACTAACGGCAGTGTAAAGCATCTAGAAATCTTTGCGTCCAACTCTAATGACTAATAACTCGTATGTTTAAATGAGGCTGACAACCACACGTGTTACTAATCCTCCATAATAGTTTTAATGCACTAAAAATCACTTTTCGAAATGAGCTAGGAAGCTTAACTGAAACACCACGTGTATATGACCAAGGTGAATTTAAAAAAAAAAATTCAAATTAAGCATTCACAGAAGCTCGCCACGATGCTTAAAAAAAGCCAGTATTTCATGATAAAAGGAGCTTCGGCACGGTGTGCGTAATCAATGACCGTCCACAAGCACACAATACAAACGAAATAAACACACACCTTAGTTCCCTGGGTTGTAAGGATAATTGAGTCAAGTACTTCCTCTAATATTATCTGTACGTGTTGAGATGGTGCTTAATTAAACCATATACTTAGTGGATGCAACTGTCAAAGTCGAGTGGAGATTTAGAAGCCTAGCTTCAAAAATTTAGTCTCTTTTAAACATAGCCACAATAATCATGTGCAATGTCTACAAATTAAGAAAGGCGCCAACCTACTGAAATGGAAAGTGATAATATGCCTCAGTTATAAATTTCAACCAATACGCAGAGAAAAAAAAAAGCTATTTGCAAAACTGTGAAAAATTCTGCATGGGTCTACGTCGTCTTCGCTAAGTGCGCTGTGATACAAAAAGTAGATTTTGGGCGTCACATTCAATCTGATAATAAGAAATTTAAGAACATTATTAACTGACTATATTTAAATCGATGATAACGCGTCATTGTAACCGGATATGGTTGCTGAGGCCACTCTGCAGTTGAAATCAATAATAGAAATAAGCACTAATTGCAATGTGGTATCAAAACACTTCGCAACAAAACCGTGAATGATCATGGGACCAACTTCAGCGCCAGTGATTCAGATTGCACGCTGTTGAGAAAAACAGAGCAAAAATTATGCATTATTTCGGATTGTAAAACATTAAACAGCGTGAGGCCATTCTGATATTGTGCTACCTCCTAACAATGAAAAAGCAAACACACAATTAACTACAACGATATCAATTTTCTTTTCAGCGCAATTTTATTATTTTTTTCTTCCATTAGCATTTTTCGCATAAGACTAATGACGCCTATGACGTGGGTACCAGATTTTTGGGACTGAGGACACTTGGCTCTGTCCAGTTGAAGTAACCCACGTGACTGAAGACACCGCTTAGTTTATGACTTACAATAGAACGCTTGATTATAGCCATCCCAGATTTGCTCTTTTATTCGCTGAATGCGCGTGCTTGAAAACTGTGAGAAGTAGAAAAAAGAGGCCGATATCTATAAAAGTTTCCTCCACGCATACTCTATCGCCGGTCGCGTTTTCGCATGTGCGGGTACTATTTTGTATTCAGGGCCTTTCACGGCAGTCTAGTAGCGGGCGTATTATACACGCGCAGATAACGGCTCTCCCTTTACCAGCCAGCAGCAACCCCGTCCTATATTTGCGAGATGCGGCAGCTAACCGACACGTGGCATTTGGCATAAGCAAAATACCAGCAAAAAAAGCGACGCAAAAGCATGAGAATGAAACAGTATAAAAAAAAATTTTGCGAGTACTGCTTTTGGTGGAAGCCATTTTGCTCTCGCTGCAGTCGACGTGGCAGTGAAAGGCATTTAAACACAATGAATATTCACTGCTGTACACCTAAACGTTAAAATCAGAGTAACATGAACGGTACGGGTCCAACGATGACCTATGCTGCACTATACTACTGTTCAAAATATATATTTCTTTTAATGTTTAACCCACAAGGTGCTATGAAAACAGAAAGCACGACATCTCTGAGACACGTAAACTGCCCTTCACGGCGCACTAATCCCTAAAACTTCGCATATATAAATTAGGCTGACGAGTTTATCATTTCACTATGTTAATAAAATTGCTTCCAGTCGTGAACCCTTCTTTTACTTTCCACCACACTAATCTTTTTCCATAAAAAAACCCTAATCTTAAGAAAGGTTACCGGATTGCATTGGACCTCTCAGAGCCTTTGTCCATGTTGAACGTAAGAAAAAAAAACTACTTGGAGCCTCTACATTATTTGGGATCAGTTCTCTATATGACATCTACCTTTAAGCTGCTAATTACACAAAAAGCAGTCTCGGAACTCTGCGCATAGATTCTCAAGGCATACACGTATGCTATAAAACTTCATATAAACACATAGCTGAGTTCTCTCTTTTGTATGTAGGTTGGAAACTGCAGTATGCTGGGCTCATCGTATCTGCAAGCGTTCCAGCGCTGTTTTCCTGCATCATACACTTTGTCGTTTCATATGACATGATTGAAGGACGATCACGAAGTGTAGCGGAAAAAAAACGTCTTACTTTATTTACTCCAAATTTGGTGCAAAAGGCATGTGCGATGCCTGCAGACTAAGAATTTTACCAATTGTATGTAATAAAAACAACTATATGTCTCAATTCTATTAACAGGGAAGTATACGCTTGTTTTCGCACTGTTTGAAAGGATACTGAAGCAAAATCTTAAAATTGAACAAGAACGCTGAAAATAAATTCCTGGAATGTAATTACACCGAAATCTAGTCCACGTTTTGCATATTTTTTAGCGGTTGGTTTTATTTTCGAAGTTTTATGAGCGCGCGCCAAGCCCTCCCAGCCGACGCGAGGTGAAGAGCGTGACGTCATGACACCCTCTTCCTACAGGCAACCTGTCGCGCCACTCGAAGCGCGACGTCGCACTGCAGTTGGGTAGAACACGTCATAAGCCTCCCAACGTCCGACGCTGCCGACGCAAAACTGGCAAAACCTGTGAGTAGCGACGGCAATCGTGCTCCTGCGGGAACTGTGGGCGCGCCGGTGTAATGACGTCTAGTCGCAGCTTACACAGGCGACCTCCAGGTGCAACGATGTGGCAATAAATCGCGAAAAAAAAACGTGCTATCCGCCTTTTTTTCGCTAAAATGCTTGTGGCATTTATCGATTTTAGCAGTCAAGCTCTTGTTTACATGTAAAAGAGCAGCTGCGAAAGTTTGGTTCAGTGTCCCTTTAAAGCATCTTAGGTGCCAAAGAGAAGTATTCTGCATGCAACTGTATCCGTCTTCCATAAAAGCGCTTTTGCATGCGAAGTAGACTTTGTGCACTAGATCCAATACAGAAGGCCTGTATTGAAGAGCCATAATAACTATAATTATGATTATGGGCTGTCTTCAGCAATACAGTGTTGTAGGAAAAATTGCTGTAGGGCAGGACGACATCGTAGGTCTTGTGGCCCACTTCAACATGGTCGGCAGTTCGCGTCCGGTGAGTTGCTTGTGTAAACATAGTGGAGGGTGGCTTATGGGTGGAGGGTGCCATCAACGCTCTTCCCCTCTCTGTAGCGACTGCTTCGGGTGCGCAGTGTCGCAGCATGCTGTCCTCAAAATTCATTGCGAGTTCTCCTGCTGCGCCAATGTTCGGCGTAGCTGATCACGTAGTCAGATGCCACGATTATCCATTTCTTTCCGGCGCTTGATATGGAGAAGAGGCCGAGTAATCCCATGCTGATCTGCTGGAAAGGCCTCGTGGGTGGTTGAATGGGCTCTAGAAATTATGCCCTCGACGAAGCATAAGTATTATTTGTCCTGAATTCGATAGGGGGTACGAGTAAAACGAAAGTGGCCAGCTGTTGGCTCGTCGTGCGAAGCCTGTGGCAGACATCGTTCTTAGGTGCGAAGCTCTACTTCATGAGGAGGTTGTTCAGCAGGCAGAACGAAGACAATCCGCATTTGAATGGTTATGTGGGTGAGGGAGTCTTACGTTCGAAGTATTCGATGAAGCATTGGAGGTCGGAATCAGAGCGCTGCTTCTGTGCAGAAGTGTTGGAGCTGATGGGTCCTAGCAAGGCGTCGTCATCGTCGTCCTTCAGCGTTGTATCTTTAGGTGCTCATGACAGCCAATCGGCTTCAGCGTGCTTGCGTTCAGAGTAGTAAACAACGATGCCTTCATACTCTTACAGTTATAAGCTCCATCTAGCGAGGCGATCAGACGGGTTCTTCGAGTTGGTGAGCAAGCACTACGAGTGATGACCAGACTGAACATTAAATGGCCTGAGGTCATAAAAGAGAAGGAATTTCGGGGTCTACACTATTGCAAGGGATTCATTCTCCGTCGTGGAATAGTTTGCCTCTGCCTTTCTCTAACAGCTGCTGACGTGCGCGAGGACTTACTCGCGGCCTACCTGCTTCTGGACGAGAATGGCGCCGAGCCCCGCACTGCCTTATAGAACCGACTATGAAGTAGTGCCAGAGAAATACAGTAATTCTGTAACCTGGTGCTCGAAAATATGCCTAAAATGGACTGTGTTGGCGTATGTATAGGCGATCTTCAGTAAGCATTCCTGCGGTCGGCCCAGAAAAGGGAAACTCACACATATATTCGCCGTCGATTGACGGGATATCGTAGGCGGGAAAAGTGGCAAAAGCGTACCTGCACCTGCACCATTTCAGGCTGACAAAGTTGCTCTTGTCCTGGAAATTGCGTTGAGTCCGCAGGATACCAATTTGATGGCGATTACATCCGCGACAATGCTGCTGACGACATCTTACTTGTCCACATTTTGCCCTTGGAATTCTTGCATCTCATTGAATGATCTGATGTGAATAAGCGTGTGGCGAAAACGTTTCTTTTTCTGGTTTGGCCAGAACGAGTTCTTTTTCACCCCGGTAATCTTTTGGTAAAGAATATTCACCTTGCTGTGATCTAGGATAGCGGTGAACGTTGAGAGTATTTGTCTCAAGAGCCAGCCACGCGATTCTAGCTATCACTTCCGGCGCACTAGCCGCGTTCAGAGCCTGAAGTTTCGTGTCAGCGACATTCATGACCTTCTTGAAATGTGACCTTTGTACCGCGATGCCGCTGGCTGCTTAGTCTGAGCTTCAGCAGTTACTACTACTTAATCGCACAGAATTCCGCGCCATAAAGACAATTCATCATGTATTCTTCGTTGTCGTTGCGTGGCATTTGGCGAAGGTTTGTTGATAGCAGGCAACCTTAACAAGAACAGCAAATGTACCTGCGGGTGCGCCAGAAACTTGATGCGCGAAGTGGTGGCAGGTAGTGAGCAATTTCGGGCAACGACCTTCGCCTTTTTGCTCTTCCTGTAAAAACGATGTTCGTTCATTAGTCTACATCCAAGCGGTTGCTCCTTAATAGCATCGAGGACCAACCTTCATCACCATATAAAATAAAATAAAAATTACTGCCATGAAAGTGTTCGAATGAAACTGGAGTTATTCCAGCGCTTTTTCGTCATGAGCCGCAATTTTGCTTTATAGGTGCAATCATCGACAACTACGTCCATCTACTACGCTTATCTGTAATCTTTTGCTGGCTGTTTCACAGAGAATGGTAGAGTTCCTGCGAGAATAAATGCAGTGTGCGCTACTTGAAGCGCTTGTTGCAATTTGCGGTAAATTCCTGCCCCGATTGAGGCCTCCAGCCGACTTGAACCTTGGTACGTTATGTAAATGCGCTCAGCTCATGACGGCAGTATTTCGCTTTGCGGATAGAATGACACACGTCAACGACAAATATTTATTTTCCGAGACCCTTTTCAGTGCACACCTTATTAAGAATGGCGACAGCAAGCCTCGCCTGGAAGAAGCCAACAACCTTTCCAATCCTAAGTGGACAAAGCATCGTGTTCGGCCTCGTCACAGTGCGGCTGTCGGCAACACTAAATACCATTGGAGCTTATGTTTGACCCTAATAGTCGCAACCATGTTGATGGGAAGACAAAGGACCAGTTTCCGGTGGTTATCCTCCCGCATGCCGATCTTGCGCGTAGGGTCTTAAGTCTTAAGTAACTGGTGTCGGCATCACTCGCCCGCCATCAGTTTATCATGCTCATGCGAACCTCACATGCTTATAAGGCTCAGTCTACGCTATCTCGACAGCACCCTCCTCACTTCGCAAGCTGAACACATGACTGGGGAGGGTAGCGTGTTCATAAGTGCTAGGGTCTGTCATTGTGTAAAAGTCAACTTATCAAGACACTCTCTTCTCGGCAAGGGCCATTCCTCATCTAATGACTTTAGGAATGAGAGACCTATAAACCATAGCCATAACTGTCGCCTATATACTGTCGCGTTCGATCTTGACATTGTATAGAATGTAGATGCATCCGGTCTGCTCTCGCCCATCACCGAACTTCTTCATCCGGCGGCACTCCTCTCCTTGCGGAACAGATGTCGACTTCATTGAAAATCCACCAAGCTACATTCGAATTCCATCTCTCTCTCCAGCAGCTGCTCCCTGCCGTGTCAGAGAATGACGGTGGAAATTGTAGCTACACAAGAGTTGAAGGGAGAGAGTTGTATTTCACATAGGGACAAGACTGTTATTCCTCTGTACTTCACTGGAATGTAAGACCATGAAAATAGAAAGACGCCCTTTGTTGCCAGGTGCCTGGTTAGTGCGTGCTTAACCAGCGCAGCAGTTGAAGCACATGCGTGTCTTATCTGGGGCACTACTCGGGACTAAAGCCGATTGGAGACAATAGTAGAAGTGGCTCTTATTATACTGGAGATGAAGGACTGTAGATACTTTCGGCTAGGATAACTGTTATCGCAAATGTCTGAGATTAAGGGCTTCGTGACGTTTACATTGCTAATAAAGGGCATTCGTTGTTGGCAGCTTTTCACTCCGCCTCTAATGTAGAAAGGCAGTCAGATGTTCAATACTGCGCCTAGTAGGTCACAAGCCTGGCACATTGACGCCGCTCAACAACAAATAATTCAATGCATTTTGTTTTTTCCTTTTATTTGTTCATGTTGGGTTTATTTTTGGCGAACGCATATCACAGAGAGGTGACTGCGAACTGCATGCAATAATTATCTAAGGCAGTTTCTTTCGCATTCCTCCTGCTCTTGGAAATTGTTGCAGTTTGCGCAGCATCCTCCCCATTTGAAGGGCTCGCATTTCCTGGTCGTAGAGTTGAAATAGAACTTCGGCACAAGTGCCCTGCATGGTCCAACTTTTTGAGGTTCCTTGCAACCTGCATGGAAGAGCCACCATAATCTCGGTATAACTGCGCCACTCTGGTCATCAGCTTTCCCACACTTATTTAATTCACATCTCATTCTCCTTTTGCTCCATGGTAAGGCAGCATAACACCTTTACTTCAGCAAATCAGTTCGTGATATTTACAGCTGTGTGCCACTTCTGTGTAGCGACGCCATGTTCTTCTACAGAAATTTGAAATTGGCCGCTAATTTCACGTTTTTATTCCACTCTGTTCCTTTTCACTACTGCGACACAGTTTGAACACTTTTACAACATAAATTATGATCTTCTGCGCTTTAAAATGCAGCTCAACATGAACAAAATAATTTCGGGAGACATATTTCGTACATTTTATGAAGCTGAAAAACTTATTATCTGCTAAACATTATTTTGGCTTGAATGTTTGCAGTAGACGATACTTTTTTATTACGCGGCAGGTATCAACCAGCGATTTTGGCATATAATCTGGATGTGCGCAAAATGATATTCCGATTTTCTGTGTTTACCTGGGTCTCCGCATGGAAAGCATTGCGAGTCAAAAATCCTATTTCATGCTTCTCAAATAGCCTAATTCAAACTTGCCTTGACCTAAACTTGATTTCTTGGCAGCTGATTAATCAGTGTCAGATAAAGACACTAGAAGTTGACAAACATAACAGGATTTAATTCACGACGTTTCGGTTTGAAGGCCAGCATTTTTCTAGTGTACTATATAAATATAAATATATATGCGTGGTCTGGTTAACAGCGCGAAAAAACAAGAACAAATAAATACAACACTCGCCGAGCGTTCGTCTTGTTTTTTGTGCCTTCCTGTTTGGTTTTTCGCGCGGTTAAACCGCCAAGCTTGCCAAATACCCCAGCTTGGAATTTTTACTCATTATTTAAAGCAGGTGTCATACTAGCACATTTTCCTTCATGCTTCTTTGTTGAAAGTACCCTATGACACCAAAGAATTATGAATTTGGCACGGGATGTAATGATTCTGTGCCAGGCATGGCCGCTGTCTAGCTTTGGACCGTTATTTTTTATTATAAGTTCCACGCTCGAGTTCGTGGGACATCTTCTGCATTTAAAATGATTTGGAATGAAGGGTAAAGTTCTTTCTCAGCTCTTCTCAGCGCACACGAGCCAAAGTGTGAACGAACTTCTTGTTTTGCCCTGAAACATTCTGAATAACCGGAACAGCAATTGTTACCTTGAGAAAATAAACCTGTGTGTTAAGTATAAACGATATTGCAGAAAAAATTAAAACTGGAACACATACCGTCTGGATAAGTGCAATTTGGAGGGTCCTCTGAAAGAAGATAATAATTACAGAGGTTACGTCTCTTTTTGTGTAATTAGTTGAAGCTCTGCATCGTACTGTGTTTGTAAACACATGAAATCTTTCTTAAAATTGAAAATTTCTCTAGTGATTTCAATATAAAGCAAAGGTACTTAGTAAGCGAACCGCATATCTTCCCATATATGTCAGCACCAATCACGTGCTTCAGACAAGTATGCTTTCGTGACTGGGGACTCTCGGGCTTGGCGAATATTAGCTGTAAGAGGAAGCTTGTTGTCCACGGATGCCTTGTGGTTGTCGCTAAGGAAACGTTAGCTTTAATTTGTTATTCTTGAAGGCAGAGCTTTAAATTATAAAAGGCCATATTGTAAGAGCACTTAATGCTGTGAGGAACACCTTATACTGCAATTTCTGAAGTGAAGATTTACATATATGTTTTCTAGGCGTGTGTCCGGGAAGGGGATGACTATTTTTGAAAAATAGTTTTTGAGCAGAAAAAAGAATTCTTTTTTTTGCGACGTAGTAATACCAGTGTTCGCGGACGTAAAAAAAGAACGGGAATCATGCTACCTAGTAATCTGATGAACTAAATTCTAATATTCAATTATTTAACTATTACCGATAGGCACTGATTGCAATAAGAAATTTGTAGCCGGCCTTTAAAAAAAGCCATTGATACTATTAGCATTTCGAGTACGCTATTTACCCGGCACTGTGGCTCAACGAACTTTGGCTATATGGACTGGTTATGTACACTGGAGAAGTTGGTTTGAATGCATGGTTTTCGAAAGCGAATGTTTTTTGGAACGATGCAGCCAAATTCTGTTGAGCCCCAGCGGCGAGTGTTATCGCGTTTTCGATGTCATGAAAAGTTATATGACCTTTACTAAAGGCTAGCTACAAATCGCTAGTTGATATACGGTGCCTATTGGCGACAGTTTAAAGTTTACTTTTAGAATTTAATCACTTTACTACTTAACCAGACGCCTGTTTTTGTACTAGCGCCAACAACCGATATTACTATGCTAAAAAGATTATCTTTACTTGAAAAAAGTTTTAAAAATCGCTGATCCCCTTCGTTGAAACAACTAGTATTTACACTGTCAGACAGAGCAACTTATAGGCGACGTTTCTCCTAACACCCAGTCTGTAATAGAAAGTGTCGTTATATTGAATCAGATTATCTTTTTAATGGGTTTGAAAGAGCACAGAAGTGTGAAAAGCAAAACCTGCAAATAGTAGCAAACGCCGAAAAAAGCACAGGTGTGAGAGATAAGCTCCGGGGGGGGGGGGGGGGGGAATTAAATACAGAGAAAGGAGTTGGAAGGCGGAGTCAGGGATTAGCAGTGGCTCGAGAAGACGAAACTGGATAGAATGAAGCCACAAGCGGCTAAAGTGGCGACGCTGCTCATAAGGCACAGACGGCAGCGGGTGAAAAACTGTCTCTGGCGGTATTTAATCCCTTCATTTGAGCGCATAGGCAAAAAGTGTTAACCAAGTGACGAAATGCACGACATCCCCTAGAGGGAGAGCATGTGGCAGTGGTCAGTAAGGAGACAGACACCGCCGGAATAAGAGTCTAGATGGTTGGCTGTCCTGTCTTGCGCACAGAGAAACAGCGTGGAACAGATTTTGGAAGAAAAGGCATTGGTGGTCCTAGTGAGTTCGATACGCAGGATGCGACAACCATTTCAGTTCACATGTTTTTTTCATGCTGTTTGCTCGGTGTAAACCTCATAAGGATTCATTCTGAGAGGCTCCTCGAACAGAGATTTACAGGGAGTTTGTATTTGCGGGACCGGCAACTAACTTCAACCTCTGTTCGACGAACACGGCACAGGATGCCGAGGGCGATGACACTAACGGAAACTGCACTAGGCTGACAAGTGTGTTTTTATGCATTCTTCAGTGCGCGTGTGCTTTCGAATTTCTGCTGTGCCCGGAGGTTGGCCACCGGACGTATGTTTGCATAATGAATCATCCCGCACCGCGCGTGCGCACGTGTCATTTTATAGCTATTCGGAATTTCTCATTTGGTTTTAAGTTAGTTGCATTAAGCAGCCGTTTTCCAAACCCCTGAAAAATATTATCTGAAACAATCATGTGCCACCCTGAAACGTGGCACCCAGTCGAAACATCACTAAACACTTTTTATTTTCAGATGTCTGTATCTATTTTATAAATATTTAACATGCATATATGCGAATTTGAGAAAACCTTCTTTTAGTTGAATTTGTTTTTGCAAGTGACGTTTTGGACAGCGCATGACGTTTTTCAAGACCCTGCGTAACGAAGGCCGGGGAGCCCATACTGCAAGCGTCGAAATGGTAGAACAGGTGAAGTGTTTGCGATTTTTTTCAATGTTGGAGGAAGAAGAAGAAATTTTACAATATTGAAGTATTGCTAGCAGTCATGGAAAAGGTATAGCATAGGAAGATGAACATACTTGCTGCTCGAGGTAAAATGCGAGTTTGAGAAACGCTTCATTTAGGCACAGATTTATTTCGAGTAGACCATTCGTATGGAACATGTACTATATGCGTGTACATGTATGTGTGTGTAAACTGTAAAGATTATAGACGAAATGATATATGTTTAAATAAGGAGCCCGAAAAAAGTGCGTAATTTACCTCTCACCACTAAACAATGGTTATCACCTATGTTATCTTTCTGCGCATGTCAGACTACTTTTTACGCACACATATACAAATATATATATATATATATATATATATATATATATATATATATATATATATATATATATATATATATATATATATATATATATATATATATATATATATATTACTCTGCTTAGAGTTTTGTACAAATGTAAAGTTATAGGATGTTCGTCACCAGTGTGTACGGAGCAACCTAAAACAGCCGTTTACTGACTAAGTTAGTAACACGAACGACAACATTTCTTAACTCAACACTGCCAAGTCTTGTAGAAACCAAACTGCCCGGCACTAAAGAGAACGTTATGCTATGTAATTATCAGGAGCATTTGCTCTTTTCTAATCTACTTTTGCGTCGAGGTATAGTTTTTCTCGCTGTGGCATCGGAAATCTGAACAGAAACAGTGAGCCTGATTGCAGTAGAAAGCTGCAAACCTAAGCTGCACAGGTAATTGGCGCAATATTGGAAATAGATGGTCTCACTCTGGTCCTTTGTAGAAACGGCCTTTGCCAATACATTTTCAGTGTGTTGATTACCTGGGCTCCTTGGAAAAGCTTTTGACCTTCAAGAATCATATTTTTCAAAAATCGTTATGGTGGGTTGGAAATTTCTTTCTTTCCTCTACTTATTAGAGCGCGATTTACACTTGATTTTAAAAAGATATAATTTTTAAGTGCCGAGAATTTTCCACCAAAACTTGTGCTATAGAGCACAATGTTCCTTGAAGACTACCATAGGCAATACCATGGCACCCACTTTTTCATACATTCTGCAGTTGCACTCGTGAGATATTAGCAAATGGATGTTTATTTCCGGACGGGCCAGCATTTCACTCAGGGGCGATGGGAAATTTATTGGAGGCTCTTTTTGAACACTTTTTAATCCAGGTGGCAAAAACAACTGCAGGCTGAAGGACTTGCAGAGCTTGTAGCACAGTGCCATTAACATCTAAAATTCAATGTACATGCCACCATGGAATTGATTTATAGGGTATATTACCTATAGACATCCTTCTCTTCTCCGGAAGTCTGCATTTAGCTGCTCAGTGGGATTTAAGCTCATATTGTACGCTTGTTTTTGCATTATATTCTCTTATTTTCACAACCTAGAGGTCGCAACGTGAAAGTCTTCTTAAACTCAGTAAGATGGCATCGGTACTGCGCAACAGAATGCACAAAAACAAGCAATACTTGAAGCGGAAAACGCCATCTTCATCAACGATACGAAATTAGTTATTGGCTCATTACCTATTAAGCGCGTTTTTTCCAAATACATCGGCTTAACGTTAATTAAAATATTGATGATGCAATCAATTCTAGGATTATTGATTGCATCATCAATACTTTAATTAAGGTTAAGCAGATGTATTTGGCAAAAACGCGCGTAATAAGTAATGAGCCAAGAACTAATTTCGTATTAATAATTATTCGCTTTATCATGAACTTTTGCCACTTTCTAAGCGAGGCTTGTTTACACTCCTTAAAACTTTCTTTCCTTTTTACATTATGTCTAATGGCAAACATCTCGTATAAAAAATAAATTCTGGGATTCTTCATTATTAGAATTCTTTTTCTGTAACATTGATATTTCAGCTTTCGTGGCCGCTTAATCATCTTAGTACTTATGTCTGTTTAAGCATTCTGTCATCATTCCGAACCGTTGATCACACCAAAGACCCGCAACTGAGAAGTGGTGTAAAATAGTAGTATGGGACCCTTATACCAAAACTAACATTGACGCTCTCGAAAGAATCCAGCGTAAGGCAGTCAGGTTTATTTTTTCTAAGTACCGTACAACTGATTCCCCGACAGCACTAATGAAACAACATGGAATACCGACACTGGAACTGAGAAGAAATATTCAGCGCTTAAAATTTATGTTCCTTCTTAAAAATAACCTTCTTGCTCAAACTCCTCATCCGTACATAACACTACTTACGGCACGCCGAACACGACATCGACACGACGACTCTCTAACGCCATACAGCACCAGAACTAATGTTTTTAAATATTCTTTTTTTCCTCGCACGATAACAGATTGGAACAACTTAACTCTGCCTCTTCTAACCAGCATTGATTCAATTGAAACCTTGAATTGCTCTTGAATATTTTTCTTGTCTGCTTTTTGGTTGCCCAAACTGATAGTGTTTTTGCCTTGCTGCAAGTTTGACATTTCATTTTTGCATATTTAATTCATTGGCTAACTTCTGTTCATTTATGTTTGACTTTCCCAAATGAAGAGCTCGGTTTGCATTTCGTTTAGTCTTTGTTTTGCTCATGTTCTATTGCCCAAAGAACAAGTGTTTTGAAATTATTATTTGCCATCTTCGTTCTGTACGCTGATGTCATTTGTATGCCCCTCCTGCTTGGGCCGTAAAGGCCTGCAGTATTGAATAAATAAATAAATAAATAAATAAATAAATAAATAAATAGTTTGCTTTTATAGCAATCCTTCCTATCTCATGGCTTATTCTTATCTTGTGAGAGAAATCATGTACTCGGATGATCAGTTTTCTAAAAATTTTTTCAGTGCTAATACTCTTGGCGTGAAATTTACTTTTTTCTAAATATTGACAAAATGCAAGTTACCAAAATAAAATCTTACCACAGGCTTGGCCGCATGCAAAGGCAGCGAGGAATGCCGGCATAATGAATGAAGCGAGTATTGCGTTCATGGCTTCCAATGCGAGAACTCAACTTCCCAACTAAAAGCTGCATCTTTTATACGCTGAACGCGTATGCTTGTAAAAAAAAACAAGTAGCACATACCAGGAATTGAGCTAAAATATTTTTTATGTACGGGATGCCTCCGCTCGCTTTTCGCACATGTGGATAGAATTTTTATCAGTGTTCTTTATGACGTTTGCGTACCACACATACAGACAGATGCAGCCAGTAGTCTTTCCGGCCAGCAGCAAAATGAGCAAAATGGAACAGGCATGTGGCTCCACAGCTTTTGCGGGAACTGAGCACTACTTTTATATCAGAGTTGCAGCTCTTGAAGTGATCGAAATATACCAGCGTTTTAGTAACACAGCCATTACTTTTTCCGCTGAAACGATTTTAGCCACGATGAGGTTCAGGATCCAATCTAAGTAGAACCATTCTATACTGGTTCCCAAAGGCTTCGAACTAAAAGGCAAGTGAAGATTGCGCTACGCTCGTTGACAATGTGGCCGCTGCTCGGCAGCGTTTTGCTGCTCCGCCGTCGGCTCTGCGCGACTCAAAGGAAGCATGAAGCGCCGCGTAGCGTTTCTATGTTGGTGTGCGGCGTGGATACGATGGCTACAAGACTTTGCCTTGCTCTGAAGGCATCACTGGGGGAAAGTGGCTGAAGTAGAGGCGCAAGTGGACGTGACAGTGTTTAATGCTCTTTACAAACTCCACAACATACGGCCAGCGCACTCGCTAGTGCGCCTCAACACAATCACATGGCAAATTCCCAGCATAACATCAAAGCTCAAGGCTGGAAGCTGGGGTTACAAAGAACAGCTGCTGTCATCGATCGACTAGCTCCCCAAATAATACAAGGGACTTGGAAGCTGGTGCCATCTCACATTCGGCCCCAGTTTTTTTTTCTTTACTGCAGTCGAATTGGATTGGCTAATCTGAACATAAGGATCGGTACGCAAAAGCAATCAAAACTCTAAGCATGGGCAGCAGGCAAGGAAGTGATGAACAGGAAAACAATGTAAATGAAGGTCAAATGAATACGAACTATAGGCGAAGTAATATAAAGAATCGTAAAAAATTGGTATGGTTTTTCGGCACATAAACCCAGTAGATGTGCGAAAGCATGTGTTTAGACTGGTTGGCTCATGGCTTTGTTTTGCTGGGCCGTCGACATGTCTGGCGACGATATTAGACTCAAGTACAGTGTTGATCTAGCTTAATTTGAAGTCATGTGTTCGCGCTGCAGTTGGAAGTTGATGAACGTCGCGATGTGAATGCACATGACGGCAGTGGGTTGGAGTAGAATAGACGGCGTGCCACGCACTGTTCTGCAGTTTTTCGGAAATAATATGGAATACGCCGTCCATTGCAGTTTCAGGCAATAAAATCTCATTCTTGGAAGGCACAAACCCGCACCGCCATTTTTAGTGTCATGCCGACCATTTCGTTTTTAGACTTGCTCTTGTTGTAAATGTTTCACGTTATTCTCTTTATCGTTGGTTTTTATGCTTGCTCCCTCGCCATTTTACCGTGTTTTTTGTTGCTACCATCTTCGCTTTCATTTTCCAGCTTTGGTTTTAGCTTCATTGCTGTTGTTAAGGCTAACGAGGCCGTCTTCTTTTTTCAGCAGTTGATGGGATGTTTTCCCTGTTTCCTTGCCTCTGCTCTTTTTCCAGCTCCTGCATATTATCGTGCAGTGAATGTGAGATTCTACGCAGATAATTGCCCTTGCCTTTTATGTGTGTGTTTCTAGGTGGTGGTTGGTGGTGGTGCTAGATTGTACCAAAATGCTTTTGTAATTTTTCCAATAAAATTTAGAAGCGTCTACGTTTGTGCGTGTGTCCCTGCTCTGTCCTCGTTTTTTCTCGCAGTTACTGAATGTCATGCCAGGTATTGAACCATGCAGTGACAACTTAATTTTATATCGTGACAGACTTAACTACACAGCAGACAGCGTATAACAAGAAAATCTGAAAATGGTACTTGGTGCCTCCTTTAATCCGCACTACGTATACAGGACGGCTAGTTTTTCTAGCTCGGTCTCCCCTCGATATTTTGGGAGATCTGAGGTTACCTGGTCCTCACCAGCTGCTTTCCCCCTTTGCATTAATCCTAAGGCTTTGTTTACTTCCTCTTTCGTTACTGGCGGGATGTCCCATTGCTCAGCGCCAGTGCTTCTCTATAACTGTCTTATTACATTGGCTACTGTATAGATTCCTGAAGAATACCTCGGCTACTTTAACAATCTTATCCATATTGCTGATGATTTTGCCCTCTTTGTCTCTTAACGCATAGATCTTGTTTTTATCTATGCCTAGTTTCCTCTTCTCTTTCAGGTTACCTCCATTTTTATGCGAAGCATATTAACGTAGGTAGGAAGCATATTAACCCCTTATGTAACACCCTGGAAAAGGGTCTTTAAGGAAAATAAAGTGAAGAAGTGAAGTAGGTTTCGGGCCTTCGCGCGACGCCCGGCGGTGGCCACCATTGACCTTGAAGTGGGATCACATGTTGCGACGTCACGTGATGACGTCACACCGGCTGCAGATGGGGCATCATATCGCGCCGTCGGACGTCGCCCGGCGGAGGCCTCCACGCTTCGGTTCGCGCCGTCGCGCGCGACGCGGCGGCGGCGCCACCATCCCTGCATCACGTGATATGTGACGTCACGCCAGGGATGAAGCGGCGCGCGCCCGCCGTCGCGTCAGTCTCTGTGCCCGCAACCACGCCAGCGTCTTTGCGCCGGGTGTGTATGCGGTCAAGATGCCTCCAAACGCTAAGGACGTTAATAATAAGAATGCAAAACGAAGGCTGCTTCGCATCCACTGGGCTTAACCTTGATAACTCTCCAACTTTTTAGAGCATGATCGATATTCTGTATATTAAACTTCCTCATGTCAGCTACCTTACGCTTGTTCATTCACTTTATTAGCTCTGTCAGTTATATTCTGACAGCAGGGTTGTACACTTTCCTGTTCTGGGATTTTTTGATCACATATTTCATCCCCTCAGATAGCTTGCCGGTATACAGTTGAGCCATCCTACCGCCTAATTTTACTGTGCACTTCGTAATTATAGCTGTGAGATTATCTTTCATTGTTTTAACATTATGGTTGTTTTCCTCAGCTATAGCCGAATATCTGTTGTGCAGCGATATATTAAAAATTTCTCTGTCTTCCCCCTTACCGCTAACTCATCAAAGACCTTCCGTTCACTATTTTCCTCAGTTTCCTCTTCAGGTCCAGGCTAATACAAGACCTTACCCTTCTGCAGTCGTTACAACGCACCTTCCTGTGAACCTCCACATCCTGCACAATAAAGGGGTGAGCGCATAGTATGAAGTCTGTTTCATTTTTAGTCTCATGAATAGGACTTTTACACGTCCGCTTCCTGTTGTTTCGTTTCCGCAAGAAGATATTACGGATCCGTAATATACTTCGAAATATACTAATAACACCCCGTGCTATTTGGTGAGCCTATGCTATATTCACCAACTCCTCTGACCCTAGCCTGCTTCTTGCCTACCACGGCATTGAAGTTGCCCAATAGTACTGTGTACTCTGTTCTTACTTTGTTAACTGCTTCTGCCACGTATCCATAGATACTTTCAATTATCTGGTCATAATGTCTGGATATAGTTGCGTAGGCCTGCACCACCTTCACCTTGTACTTCTTATAAGCCTAATTACGATAGCTGCCACCTTCTCATTATTACTATAGAACTCCTCTAAGTTGCTAGCTATATCCTGATTGATGAGGAATCCCACACCTAGTTCTCGTCCGTCCGCTAATCTACGATAGCCCACTACATGGCCGCCCATTCGCACGGTATACGGCTCATCTGTCGTCATACCCTCACTAAGCCTTTAGACATCCCATTAAATACCCGCTAGTTCCTCGAACAGCCCTGCTAGACTAGAATCACTGGATAAAGTTTTAGCGTTAAACATTGACAAGTTCTGTTACCAACGGTGGCCGGACAGGCCACCATAGGAAACAGCCTGGCAATTCGAATAACGACGCCATAGGACATTCGCTGTGGCGCATCGCATTGACCCTGGCGACGCCTCTCCCATCTCCCTCCAGCCACACCGGGTGTCTCATGCTGAGCGACAGGTTATCAACGCGGAGGTTAGAAAAATGCTTGATAGCAACATAATTTAGCCATCTCACAGTCACTGAGCTTCGCTAGTAGTCATGTAGAAATGGTGAAGAAAACAGAAGGCTCCTGATGCTTCTGTGTTGATTGCCGCCAGCCAAATCAAATCCCTAAAGATGATGTGTACGCGCTTCCTAGAATAGACTATGCCTTGGAGTGCCTTTATGGGGCCAAATTCACTTCCTCCATGGACCTAAGATCCGGCTGTAGTCAAGTTGCCATGGATGACTAGGACCATGATCAGACTGCATTTGTCACTCCATATTTGGTATAGAGGTTTAAAATGATGCCGTTCGGCTGTTTAACACCCCAGCCTCATTTGAACGCATCGTGGAAGCCCTATTGCAAAGCTCGAATGGTCCACATGCCTCTGCTATTTACGCGACGTCATTGTCCTTTGATCCAAATTTTGTTATTACATTGCACACCTCTCCAAAAATAATTTCGTTCTTCCGTCATGCGAGACAGCAGCTCAACCCTCCCAAATCCCGTTTTGCTCGTTGTTCGATGAATATACCAGGTCATGTCTCCGACTCTAAGCGTGCTCGTCCTGTCCCGTTCAAATCCGATCAGTGAAGTACTTCCCAGTGCCCTGTTCAAGCAACGACGTCAGGTGTTTGGGGGGCCTTTGTTCGTACATTCGTCAATTAGTTCAAAGGTCCGCCAACTTTGCTCAGTCCCTCACAGAAGTTTTTAAAAATAATGTCGTGTTCTTCTGGTGGCCATCGCTGGAAACCATGGTAACCACCTAATGACATCATCCGGGCCTCCGTCCCTATTTGTCAGGCGTGGAGACCATTTTCCAGAAAGTTCTAGTTCTCTCTTCCGATCCTCCACAGCCAGCGCGTTACCGAAGTGGAGAGGGCATCACACTCCAATTTAGGTGGGTGTGTCGTGCAAAAGTGAACTATCAGAACACTGCGTTCTTGGCAAGTGCTACCCTCTATCTAATCGCTATATGGAATGAGAGCCATCTAAATAACGCAACGAGGGTTGCGGAGAGGCTCTCCCGCTTGCTGTTGAGGTTGTAGAGAAAGCATCTGAACCCAGTCTTCCGCTTTTGCTTATCATCGAAATTTAACACCCGACGGCTATCCTGTCCCGGTGGAACGGTTGTCGAATTGTCCGAGAATTATTCAAGTGGTGTCCGACCCTCACCTCTAACCCACGTCTGCAGCTGTAGTCCACCGCGTTAGAAATTTAGAGCGGAAATTGCAGCTGGACAAGGGGTCAGGGAGAGAATAGTGTTTCACATAGCGACAACACTTATTCCTCGGTTCTTCACTGCAATGTAAGGCTATCAAATAAAAGGACGTCCTTTGGTGCCAGTTCCCCAGTCAGTAGTTGCTTAACCGGAGCAGCCGTCAAAGCATATGCGTGTTTCATATGCTGCATTATTCAGAACTAAAGCGGATTAGAGACAATGGCAGATGTGGTTCTCTTATACTCCAGATGATGGACCGTAGATTCCTTTCGGTTAAGGACAATTTGTATCACAGACGTGTAAGGTTATCGGCACCCCCACCGCAAAATTTCTAATGAAGGGCATTCATTGCTTTCCGCTTTCCACTGCGCCTCGAATATAGAATGGCAGTCAGAAGTTTGGTATAGCACCTAATAAGTCACAAGCATGGCACACCGACATCGTGAAACACTAAGCATTCAATGTAAACATTTTTTTAACTTTTATTTCTTCATGCTGTCTGTGTTTTTGGCCCACGCGTATCACAGAGAGCAGACTGCGAGCTGCATGTTATTATTATCACAGGCAGTTTCTTTCGCATTCCTCCTGCTCTTGGAAATTGTTGCAGTTTGGGCAGCATCCTCCCCATTTGAAAGGCTCGCATTTGTTGGTCGTAGAGTTGAAATAGTACTTCGGCTCAAGCGCCCTGCACGGTCCAACTTTTTGAGGTTCCTTGCAACCTGCATGGAAGAGCCACCAAGATCTCGGCATAACTCAACAACTTTGGGCATGAACGCTCACACACATATTTCTTTCCTGATCCCGCTCTACATCTTCCATGGTAAGGCCCTTAAGAAAGAGAGTCCATGCTTATTGCAGTGGCGTGCCACTGCTTCTGTGTAGCGGTATCATGTTATTGGTTAAAAATTTATAATTGCCTCTTGATTGGTCGTTTTTAATTCACTCTGTTACTTCCCACTAATGCAACACAGTTTCAAAATTTCAGCAGGATTAATTAGGCTCTTCTGCACAAATAAAGGCAGCTCGAAATGATCAAAATAAGCGCTGCACTCAAATATTTTGTACATTTTGTGAAGCTAAGGAGACCCCCCATTTCCTAAACACTGTTTTGGCTTGATTGTTTAGAGTAGAACCTGCTTTTTATTCTGCGACAAGTATCAACTAACAACATTGGGATGAAAACTTCAAGTGCGCAAAATTTTTACCGCTTTTCGATGGGTACCTAGATCTCCGCAGAGAAAGCATTGCGTATGAAAAATCCTATGATACGGTTATGACATCGCCTATTGCGATGAATACGTAACTTGCCTGAATACGTAATTAGAAACAGGCAGGAATTTTATATGGCGCATAAAATGTACAGTATAAAGTAATGTACGTAGTATGCACCGTATTTCTTTAGTATATAATATACACATCCTTATTATTTCGAGATTTTAAACCGCCAAGCCTGTCAAGCAACGAATTAGCTGAGGTTGCAATATTAAGAGATTCTGCTATATGCTTGTTTGCTGCAAACATTCAATGAAAACTGTTAATCATGAATTCTGCACAGGATGTAATGCTTGTGTGCAAGGCGTCGCTGCCTTCTGCTTTCCACGCTTCTTATTTAGCATTCTAGATTCATACGCGAGTTTGTGCTTTGTCTTCAACCCCTATATTTGAAGTAATGGTAGAATTTCTTCCCCATTCCTCTCAACACACATGCTCCCAAAGTGCCAGTGTACTTCTTCTTTTGCACACAGATATTCTGTATAACCTGAGCAACATTGATTAGCTCGAGAAAGTGGAGAGAATTCTAAAACAGAAACCATATAGCAGAGAGATATAAAACTTGAACACATACCGTCTGGATAGGTGCATTTTGGAAGGTCCTCTGAAAGAAGAAATTCATAATTTTGGGGGGAATTAGATCAAGCTTTGAGCTCTACTCTTTTGTAAAGAAATTAAACCTCGCACAAGCAGCTATGTAGACCAAACTTTTGCTGTACAGCGGTAAATTTTTTAAAGATTTTCAAATCCAGAAAGACTTCTCAGTTGGTGGAGCGCATATCTACCTAAATTCTTGAGCACCATTCTCATACTTCACCCAACTGGCGTTCTGGATTCTGGGGCTCCTCGAGTATGGCTGTGCCAAGAGACTTGCAGCGGCCTGGGGATGCCTTGCAGATGTCAGCTGTTTATACTTTAGCTTTATATATCCTACACTATGCTTTAGTGTGTATATATACATATATATATATATATATATATATATATATATATATATATATGAGAGAGAGAAAGAGACAGAGAGAGAGAGAGAGAGATGAAGAGGCATCTATTGTAGTTTTCTAGCAGGGTTTGACCACTGCAGCGTTTCAGATTAGCTTTTTTAAGGAGTTCAGAAGTGCACAGAACTGTAAAACGGAAACTTGCTATGAGCAGAAAACGCGGAGAAAAGCACCGGGGAGGGACGTATTACGGAGATGACGGAAAAGGAAAGGTTGAGAAATGAGCAGGAAGGGTGAAGGAGGATTAACGGTAGCACCGTGAAGACGAAACTCGACAGAAAAAAGCGGCAAACGACAGCCAAGGGGTGCTCCTTCGTCGCCGCAGTGCACAGGCGTCGGCGCTGAGTATACGGCGTTGATGGTGGCGGGTGTAAAAAAAGTCTTCCCATGAGAAGATTTGTTAAAGGGCTCACAAAGTGACGAAATATAATCCTTTAGAGCGTGTGGAGGCGGTGAGTGAGGTAGCGGTGTCGAAGTAAGAGAAGAATTTTAAGGCTTGGTTTTCTGCTTCGGTACATAGACGAACAGCTCGGAACACCTTTTGGAAGAAAACACGATGGTCCTCGTAATGATATTGATACGTATTTAACTGAAGAGGTATGAGGCAGTCCCAAGGCTGGGACGCAAGTCTAAGGTACCAAGTTTTCTCCCCGCTGCGTGTTCTGTGTCAGCCTCCATGCTTACTATCTCAGAGGCTGCTCGAGCCCCGCCGCGGTGGCTCAGTGGCTACGGCGCTCGGCTGCTGAGCCGAAAGACGCGGGTTCGATCCCGGCCGCGGCGGCTGAATTTCTTGAAGGAGAAATTCTAGAGGCCCGTGTGCTGTGCGATGTCAGTGCACGTTAAAGAACCCCAGGTGGTCGAAATTTCCGGAGCCCTTCACTACGGCGTCTCTCATAGCCTCAGTCGCTTTGGGACGTTAAACCCCAATAAACCAAACCAATCAGAGGCTGCTCGACTAGAGGGTGTCGGGGAGAGCGTATTTGTGGTGCCAGCAACTACCCCAGCCTCCTTTCGAAGTGCCCTGGATGGTGAACCTGCCGGAAACTGCACTGGAATAGCCAGTGTTATTTGTGCATTCTGCAGTGCGTGTAACCTTTCCGGTGTTTTGTGCTGTGCCCAGACAGCGGCTACCGGAAATCCTTGTCGGTTGTGACTCATTCCGTGCTAAACAAGCGCGCGTGATATTTTCGCAGCATTTTTTGCTTTAGGATTTCTTTTGAGGTTCTACGTCGGATGCATATTAGAAGCCTCTTCCCAACCCGTACAAATACTGGTATGAAACAATAAAGATGCGTGCTATCCAGTCGAAACATCAGTAAACTCCAGTTATGTTCTAGACTGTGTGTCTGCCTATTTTGTCATTATGTATACAGACATATATATGTGAGGTTGAGAAATGCTTGGTTTAGGCAGAGATTTATTTCGGTTTGACGTTTTCAGCAAAGCTTGTCCTTCTTCAAGACTCCGGATAATGAAGGCCGCGGAGCCGAGACTCGAAGCGTCGAAATGGTTGAACAAGTTTTTTGTATGTTAATCCTCAAATATGTCCTATGTGGTCAGGTAGCGGGAGCCTCAACTAGGTGGTAGAACACGTACAATGTGCCAAGAGGACACACGACCATGAAAACGCTTAATGGTGCATTTGTCCTGAAAATTCTTTCGTCTCTTCAAAAATACAGACTTCCTGCGAGAGCGGGATTTAAGCTCGTCTTATTTTTATGTTTTCGCATTATGTTCTTCATCTATTCGCAAGTGGGTGATTTCTCAGAGTATGTTGGATGGTTTTGGTACTCAGCAATAGAACGCACAAAAACAAGCAATACAGGAAGCTGAAAACTAAGCACCATAACATCACACCCACGGGATCAAATCCTTACTTATTACCGATTAAGGCATATTTGCTATTTCTATCGGATTGCCCCGCCGCGATGGCTTAGTCGTTACGGTGCTCGGCTGCGGACCCGAAAGACGCGGATTCGATTCCGGCTGCGGCATCTGAATTTCGATGAAGGCGAAATTATAGAGGCCAGTCTAATGTGTGATGTCAGTGCACGTTAAAGAACCCTAGGTGGTCGAAATTTCCGGAGCCCTTCACTACGGCGTCCCTCATAGCCTGAGTTGCTTCGGGGCATTAAACCCGAATAAACCAATTTCTATGGGATTATAGTTATATGAGATATTCACAGCGGAATGAATTCTAGGTTCATTGATAGCTGAAATTCGTTTTCTGTAACATTTATGGTGCGTCTTGCTGATCTTCTCGGTCATGTTGCTTTTCATTGGTCTTTGAATATTGTTGCACCTTTCCTGACTGCTATTCATACCAAAAAAACGCAACTGAGGAGCGATGTAGGACGTTCCGCTTTTCAAGCGGTCCATCGTTTGTGGATTATTCAGCCAGAAAATAAAATCGTGGCCATGAGAGAAAAACATTGCACTTGAATGATGAGATTTCGAAAAAGTTTCTCAGTGCTGATAATTTACAAGATTTTTCGCCTGCAATGTCCGTCTCTTCTTAAATGCGGACCAAATGCAATCCATGGAAATAAAGTCTTACCACAGTCTTGACAACTTGCAAGGGCAGCGAGGAAAACTGCCACGATGACTGAAGAGGATACGGCGTTCATAGCTTCTGCTGCAAGAATTGAAAACCCTGGCGAAAAGCTTCATCTTTTATACACTGAACGAGCGTCCTCGTAAAAAGCAAGAATAAAATAAACGAATAAACGAATAAAATCAAAACGTTTCTTTATGGGTGGTATACCTCCGCTCTGTTTTCCCACGTGCGGCCGGGTACTTCTAGTACCAAACATACAGAGAGATGTAGCCAGTAGTTCTTTCAACTCCGAGCAAAATGTCAAATTCAACAGCAACATAGCACGTGGGGTAATAACTTTAGAGGAAAGTGAGCACTGCTTCAATGTCAAAGCCCTAACTCTTTACCTGGTAGATGTAAAGGAATATTTCAGTAACATAGCCGATATTACTGTGTTTAAGCCATTTCAACCTCGATGAGGTCAACGTGGGGGCACATGAACTGTAAATAGAACGAACATAGACTGTTGCCCAAGGGCTTTGAACTAAGAGCCAAGTGAAGGTTACGATACTGTCGTTGATAACGTGGCCGCTCCTCGGCCATGTTTCGCTGCTCCAGCCTTTCCTCTGTGGGATTCAAGAGAACCACGCAGCGCCTAATAGCGCTGCTTTGATGGTGTGCGACGGAGATACGGTGACTCCAAAATTCGGAGATGATGTGAAGATAATGCATGGGTGAGGTGTCTGAGGTAGAGGCGCGAGAGCAATGATAGCGTTTATTGTTGCAAAACATAAATCAACTACAGCCCGATACATATTCCGGCTTACACAAGGACACAACAAGTTCACAGCATGACGCCCAGTCTCAAGGTGGGACACAGGGTTTGCAATGAACACCTGCTGCCATCTGTCGAGTAGCTCGTCAAGTAATAATGGGTACCGCGATGAGCTGCCACCCGACGTCCAGGTTCATTTTTCTTATCAAAGTTGATGTTGATTCGCCATTCCAGAAGTAAGGAACTCAAGGCTAGCACTAGGAATGGGCAACAGGCAAGCAAGCAAGTAACAGGAACATTAGGCATGGCAGCAGGCAAGCAAGAAAGTAGCAGGAACAGTATGCAAAAAGAGTCAAGGGAAGCATGGAGCAATAAGAGAAGTAGTATCAACCATCGAAAAGAGCACGGAAACGAACAACTTTTCCTAATCCACTTCATTGTCCTAGAGATGGATAGGCACTCTGCTGCCTGATCGGACGAGCACCGTTTTTAGAGGCGACGAAGTTACTGGATCTAAACTATTAGGCAAACTTCTGGCCTACTACCCTAGTCTGTGGGTTTCGGAGGGCTGAGCACACGAAAGCACTTCTTGTTTATGAAGTGGAAACAAACTTAAAGATGCGTCCTCTATGCACTTCGCAGTCAGCGTTGGCAGGGAAAGTTTAGGCGTCAGAACATGAGCAGTACTTAGCTGAACAGCGTGCTGAGTGGAACAACTTCAGATGTAGATGGCATAAATGTGGCAGGCATAAGACATTCGAACAGGCAATAGAGACCTTATAATCCAAGAACAATAGTGCGGCATTCCCACCCACCACATATCAGAGAGCATACCGTGGCCTCAAAGCTTATAACTAATAAGCAGCAGTCAGCAGGCATTGCTTCTAATCTTTATTC
The DNA here is from genome assembly GCF_055824585.1 of Amblyomma mixtum. Classification (NCBI taxonomy): domain Eukaryota; kingdom Metazoa; phylum Arthropoda; class Arachnida; order Ixodida; family Ixodidae; genus Amblyomma; species Amblyomma mixtum. The sequence continues at coordinate 51,134,800 of NC_143020.1, forward strand.
TCGGCCGTCTTGCCTTTCCTCGAGAAGAACAACATTCTTCTACTGTCGCCCCTTATTTCTTTCCCTTTCCACTCTACGCTGCGTCTAAGAGCATCGCCCCTCCTCGCGCTTTCTATCTTTGTTTATTTTTTCTTTGAATTATTAAGAAGCCTTGCCCTCTATTGTCTCTCTCAGCACTGCACTGAACGTCGGAAAACAAGAAATGTAATATTCGATTCCGCTGCCGCGTTTCGACGGAGACAAAACGCCCCAGGCACCTGTGTGCAAGTGAGATGTCAGTGCACGTTGAAGATCTCCACGTGGTCGAAATCATTCCGGAGGCCTCCACTACGGCACTTCCTTTTAAGCAGTAGCTTCACTACTAGAGGTCTCGAGATAAGACCGCCATGCGTTGTCGATCACCTTCAAGGCTCAGCCAATGTCAAACCTTCAATTTATAAGTTCGGAGAACCGGTGGATGGTCAATAGTCATACCAATGGTCAATAAGTTGGACAGGTCAAGGTGGCAAGGTAAATGGTCAAGATCATTCTAAGGTCAAGTCGAGGTCAAATTGAGAACGTGTCAAGGTCAACCACAATTCGGTCACGTATTTGACTTTGGGCTCGCCGAGGAGCCTAAACGCGGCGTTTCCGTGAGAGGGCGTACGTCACGCCATCTTTAACGAAGTCTATAAGAGAAGGAGCGTTCGCGCGCCTAGGAATAATACCCCTGTTACACGGGCATTTTGACGGCCGTTAAGGAAAACGGCAGTTGGCCGTAACGGCCGTTAGGCGGAGTTACACGCAGCGCCAGCGCTCTTGGAAATCCAACGGTGATTGACATCAACGGAGCTCACCTGTCTCCGTTCCGCCGCCGTTTCCGTCCGTTTCGTCGGGAAGTAGGCAAGATGGCAGCCCCCAGCAGCAACGCGTCCCAGCTGCAGGCAAGCGCGCCGGAGCAAAAACGCTTTGCGCGGACAGCGTCATGACGCATTTACTGATTAACTTGTGGCAGGACCACCTGGCCAAACTGCGAGCGCAAAAACACAACGCGCCCGTGTACTTAAGAATGACGGCACTCTTCAATCAGCTCGCAAGCGAAGAATGTGGGCCCGCTGTGTGCGTGACTGTCAAGCAAATAAAGCACAAGATGGAGAACTTGGCCCAGGCTCACAAGTAAATTACTATGAATTTATTAGTGATTTTTCAGCCGACATAGCACCTTGTTAGGCATGTTCATTGAAATCTGGCGCCCCGCAGGGCCGGACGTGTGTTTCAATGCCGTAGGCAACGCCGAATTTTGCTTGACATGAGCTCGAACGTGACTTTCTCGACGCTTCGGGCTCATTGTAATGTTCATGCAGCAATGCAGGAATAGCGATCACAGCTTAGCGTAGTACAATTGGTTATAATATGTAGCCGTTTGCCGTAATCTAGGCATGGCCAGCGTAGCCTGACAGAACGTATTTGCGCCGAGAAGTCTGTTCGATCAGAAAGAAAAACGTACAGTCTTTGTCAAAAGTAACCAGGCTGCATGGTTTGCTTGTAGCTCGTACAGTGGAGCCCTAACAGCTTCCTTGAAGCTGAGATGGTCGTTAAAGGTAAGGACTGGGGGTCTTCTTACTTTCCAACACCTTTCGATCTTTAGAAAAGCCACAAAGGCTCCACTGTACAAGCTAGAAGCAAACCATGCAGCCTGGTTACTTTTGACAAAGACGGTACGTAGGCCAGACTAGACGCTGCGTGAACGATCGTGCACGCGAACATAGGTTAGCGCTAACAACGGGGGAGGGATCTAATTTGGCAAAGCATTGCCTGTCCTGGAGTGACTGTTGGCCACGGCTTGATGAGATTAGAGTTCCGGGCAAGAGTTGCGATTCAATCGCACGAGAAAAGTTATGGAAGCTTACTTCATAATGAAAAGAGGAGATGCATGTATAAGTGATTCTTCGATTGTACTATTCAATAATGAGGTAGCCTTTCTCGATAAGATGATCTAAGTTCAGGCCTTGGTGTGTCACTGATTGCCACATGATGTATCCTTGCGCTGCTCATACTCAAAGTGCATTCTTTTCTCCTTTTTCCTTTAAATACGAGCTGTGTCGTTTGAATAAAATCAGTTGTAAGTTTGCGCTCGTCCCGTACCCTGTCTTGTGTGTGCGTGTGCGTGTGTGTGTGTGTGTGTGTGTGTGTGCATATATATATATATATATATATATATATATATATATATATTTCGTGCAACTGCCATGTCTGAAGCATTGAACCAACTAGCCCAACAACACGTTCTACATTTCATTTCATTTCATTTTATTACCTTAAAGACCCACGAGGGGTATTACATAAGGGGTGGGTACATATATTTTGGTGAGCAAGTGTTAACACAAACAAACATGACTGGTAACATTATTAGCAAATTTGGATGAGCACGTGATGGCTGCGATTTCGTTGGGTAGGTCGTTCCAGTCTGCTGCAGGACGCGAAAAAAATGATGCGGCAAAGGTGGTAGTACGGGCACGAGGTCTGGAAACTTGAAAAGGATGACGAGTGCGTTGAGATATGCGGGCTGGAGGGACGATGTAGGGTGCGTGGCCTTGTGAATTATGAAAAAATTTATGGAACAAGCAAAGGCTGGCAATGCGGAGACGAAGCGATAAGGGAAATAAGTCGGATTCAGCTTTCAACGCTCATACACTGATGATGTAAGAATACGATGAATAGATGAATCTGGCTGCTCTGTTTTGGACTGATTCGAGTGTATCTATAAGGTAACCTTGGTGCCGGTCCCAAATGGGTGAAGCATATTCTAATTTTGGTCTAACAAGAGATTTGTATGTTTAGATGTTTAGGGGCTTTACATGTTTAGGGGCTAGGCGGAGATGACGTCTTAAAAATCCAAGTGTTTTATTAGCAGATGAAATTATGTTCGTAACGTGTGTGCTCCAGGACAAGTCGCTACACAAGGTAATGCCTAAATACTTGTACGATAAAACAGGGTGTACAGGGACGTTAGCTATTACGTATGGGAAATGAAGCGGGTTGCGGCGACGCGTGAAGGACAAGATTTTACATTTATGAGGGTTAAGTTCCATTAACCAATTAGCACACCATTCTTGAATGCGGTTAAGGTCGTCCTGAAGAGATTTTTGGTCAGAGGCGTTATTAACTTGGCGACAAATTACACAATCATCGGCGAACATCCGAATATTACGGCATACATTCGTTGGTAAATTGTTAATATAAATTAAAAACATTCTCCCAAACTTATGTCTTGACATTGTCTATAGGCTAATAACTTATATCTTGACTATCAGCTCATTTTGATCGAAGCCTATTGATCTCGCATCGTAATTGAACGGCGTTGTCCTTGTTGTTTACCTCTTTGCTTGCTGTTTTAACTTACAGCACAAGGAGGTTCATTGTTCTTGGCAGTTTGTACTTGTGCAGAAAAAAAAATTCATGTTCACCTCTTACGGCATAAAGAAGTGACTCTTAGCTGTCCTTTGTTTTTATTTCAGAAAGGAAAGCACTGCTGGCACTGGGTCGGCTGCAACTCAGTGCCCATTTTACAAGCGGCTTCACACCTTCCTTGGAAACCTTCCTCTGAGTGATAGAAGCCTGGTACAGGAGAGCTTTCAGGTGCACCATTTGTTTATTTTGGTTGCATGTAAATACTTGAAATGGACTGACAAACCGAAATTGTTTTTTTGCTGGCCAAGTTTGTCGCCGGAGACGGATCGCAGCAAAGTTCAGAGAATTTCATGTTACTGAAACACATGACATGAGCATAAGGCATTGTTGTGTTCAAGAGTACTAAAAATGCACAGATAACTTCAATAAGCGTCACAGTATATGTAGCATCGAAGTCATTGCCTAACATTTCCGACATATTGAATCGCACAATACTTATTACTTTTCTTGGAGTTAAATATAGGGCGAGATAGGTAAGGATGGTTATGTTACAAAAGGGTACCAGGGTAGGCTGTGTGCTTTAGGGTGTACCAAAACTTTTTTAGAGAAAACGGCAGCCATTGCATAAAATTCTGGTATATTGAAATCTTTGTGCACGTTATGTGTACCACTTCCACTCATCATGCAACGAAGTAATAATCACTTATAAGCAACATTCGTTAACCTTCCGTTCTTCTTCTTTTCTTAAGCTGGACATGGTGGAACGGCTGCCAGAGGGTCCTGAGATTATTGCCTCACAACCACCCTCAGAAGCGCCGAGCAGCCTAGACATCACAAATGTCGAGTCCTCGACCAACGAGGCGTCGACCAGTCTTTCGTTCAACGAGGCGTTGACCAATCTGGCCTCGACCAACGAGGCATCGACGAGCCAGGCTTCACCACCTGCTGCCTCAGCCGAGCAAGGCTACACACAGAAAAGGCGACAGCCGACATCATCAATGGAGAAGGTTGTGCTGCTGCTGGAAAGGCAAGAAAACCGTGCCAGAAGGATGCCCAAAAAAGAATATAAGTTGACCAAAAAGACGGTCAGTCACCAGGAGGAGCCGAATGACGTTCACCGCGATATGGTGAGCGTTATTCGCCAGTACTTTGAAGGCCGGCAGGAGCGTCAGCCTGACTGCCCAGAGAACGGTGAATAAAAGACCAGTGTGCACATGTGCTCTAAAAATTGCCACAAACTTGCCCAGTCTTTCACGTTCTGTTCATTGTTCACAATTGGATGCATAAAACAAAGCTTTTCAAAGTAGTCATGGCTTCAATGAACAAATGTGCTTGGCCAAAGCACGTCGGACACTTTCACCTGACGAGCTCACTGCGTTGTTCAGACAAACAGGATGCGGAAGCTCCCCGGCTGCTGCTTCAGCACTCCACTGTGTGTCGCACTGATCACGCATGTGTTCCCATACATTGTGGAGGATGCAACAAGCTCGCACAATGCTGTTGACATTTTTAATATGACACTCAATCAACTTCAAGACCCTGAATCTAGACTTCAATCTCCTAAAGGCATTCTCAACAACACGTCTCGCTTTTGAGAGAGTGTAATTGAACGTTTGCACTGTAGGGTTGCTTGCACTCATGTGAGGGAAAGGCTTCATCAAGTGAAGCTGCAAAGGAAAGGCCTGGTCACAGAGGAGGACCGCTCCTATTGGCATCCCGTCAATATTTTGGGTTGGTAGAGTGAAGAGATAACCTCCTACTACACCCGCGAGTATCGAGCCTCTGTACACTGCTGCGTCATGATTGCGCCCTGGAATCCCTACATTAACAAACATGAACTTGTAGTTGTGTTCAAAACAGCAAGCAAAATTATGCTATACCAGCCCTTGCAGTTGTAATAGTCCTGCGCGTTTTCTTTCGATGACGAGACTTTTATATGGCAATCGGCCAGCGCGCCAAAGCCCCGCCGAAAGCCTGTGCAGGCTTCGAACTCTCGCACGTGGTCTCTAACATTGTTCAGTGACGGAAACCGTACAACCGGGGGCTCGAGAACATCTACGACAACGTCACAAAATTCGCGGAAGATCAGGTTCACGGATGGCCGACCCACGCCGAAAAGATGCGCCACAGTCCTTTCCTCTGCCGATGTGGCGAGTCTGTACAGAGAGAGGGCGACGCGCTGGGGTAGGGGTATGCAAGCTCGCATGTTCGTATCCTCCCGTGTTAGTGAGGGACACGAGCTCACGATGTATGCAAATGTGGAACAGGTCACGCGAAAGTTGGCCTTGAAGTCTTCATCCGACAACGTCGGCACGGTGGTGTGTTACCAAGACGGTGGTCTGGAAAGCGTCCATCCACTCCTTTGCCTGGCAGACATCGCCACAGCGAGTGCTGCGAGGCTGCGACTCCGCCTCTCTGAGGCCTTCCGCTTCTTCTTGACAGACGTTTTCTGAACGCGCACAGCTTGCAGTTCAGCCCTTTTTGCTGACAACAAGGCCTCGTAGTGCGCAACCAGGAGAAGCAAATTGGGCGGACGATCACGGTCGCATTCATGAAGCGGCCGGCTAAGCGCCATTCCACAGCTCTTCTCGGGTTCGCATCGCGAAGTCGCAAAACGTTCAACACAGCACCTGCTGAATCGCGCAGACGGTCACTCGCGATACGAATGACAAAAAGAAATGCACAGTGGTGCTGCAGTTAGTACAAGCGATGGAACGTGAAATGGGACACTCCACCACATTGAAACCACAATAAGCAGTACTGTAGTACCACAACAAACGCAGCCATTCCGCAACGCCATAAAACGTATTGAATCGGCAAAATAAGCTTCTCCGCTTGTTTTGCAAGCAACTCTTGCGAATAGTTAGAAAAACACACTGTACAGCATGTAGCGCAGAAAATAATTAGAGAAACAAAATTTTTTTGAGTTGGCGATGTAAAAAGTTCGTGTCACGTGATAAATCGCCGAAACGGAAGTGAACCGACCGAACATGTAAAGTGCCGTGTGAGCGCAGCCACCACAGTTTCGTTCCCACGGCCGTTAATGTGTTCAACTGCCGTTTGCGTTAACGGCCGTTGCAAGTGCCCGTGTAACAGGGGTATTGTCTACATGCGGTGTTCAGCCCCGCCACGGTGGCTCAGTGGTTACGGCGCTCGGCTGCTCACCCCAAAGACGCGGGAGGCGAAATTGTAGAGGCCTGTGTACTGTTCGATGTCAGTGCATGTTAAAGAACCCCGGGTTGTCGAAATTTCCAGAGGCCTTCACTACGGCGTCCCTCATAGACTGAGTCGCTTTGGGACGTTAAACCCCAATAAACCAAACCAAACCAAATATGCGGTGTTCACGTGCTAGGCCATGAGGTTACGCCCTCCTAAACCAGTAGATAACTAAAGTAGCACCGGCGCGCCTGGCACGAAGTGCACATATCGTGTTCACGTGCTAGGCCGAGCCGTCAGGGCTGCAGCAGGGCCGCGCCTTAGCACGAATTCCACAAGTAGTGTTCACGTGTTAGGCGCCTGAGCGGCAGTGCGCCTACGCACGAAGTCCCCATGGGCTGTTCACGTGCTAGGCCATGACGCCATGCGTCCAGGCGCGCATAAATAGCAGCTGTGGAGTATCCTTGCAGTCAGAGCCATGGAGTCCAATACTGAACAAGGGTGCCCAGTTGAAAAATCCACCAGAACGTTCTGGTGTGTTCTGGTGTTAACACCAGGATTTCCTGGTGTGGCTGGTGTGGGCACCAGGCCAGCCTGGTGTGCACACCAGACCGGTGTGGTGGTGTCTGGTGTGCACACCAGACCGGTGTGGTGTTGTCTGATGTGCACACCAGACCGGTGTGGTGTTGTCTGATGTGCACACCAGGCCGGTGTGGTGTTGTCTGATGTGCACACCAGACTGGTTTCATGTCGTCTGGTGTGCACGTACACTAGACTGGTTTCGAGTCATCTGGCGTATATGATCCAGCTCAAGCACACCAGACCTGTTGCTGTATTCATGTGCGGGAGCCGAGTGCCACCAAAAAGATCTGTTCGGTTCATTCTAGTTTGCATGATGTACCAGATACAATCTCAGGCACATGCCAGACATGTGGCCAAGGATTATTTCATGCACTGACCAACATGTAGGTTGGTTTGGTACTTACTGAGATTAATGAAAGATTTCTGTCCTGCTTAATTGCATAGTCCATTGTTGCAACTATGGGTGTTCATGTCTTCACACCACAGTCAAACCGTAAAAAAGTCCAAGGTAAATTGTGAGGTGCATTTGCATATCATACAGCATATAATTTAGTAGTTATTACTATTACACTAAGGATGAATGGCAGTCTGTTTATTATGTGGACAAAAAAGGCACACTTTTTTAGCTTCCAGGTATAGTTAAATGCTCATATCAGCCAGGACAACAAAAAATTTGTATCTGGTGTGACTATGAAAACATAAAGGCATGACAGCAGGTTGAACTAAAGCTTGAAAGAAATTAAAGCACATTTATTCTCAAAATTCAGCATAGAACTCCTTCGTTTCAGAGTTGCAGTAGTGCCTTCGCGAAATGGGCATTTGGGAAAGTGCCCCTGAAAGCATCACAAAAGAACACCATCAATTCATTCCCCTGAATTGTAGCAATGTGGGGCCTTTCATACAGCCAGGCAGCTTCCACAGTGCTTACCAGTGCCTTTCACAGTGATCAAGGCAATGAAATTACTGGAATCAGAATGGTGATAAGGAGGTGGGCTTTTGTGCAGACACAATACTTGACGGGCAGGTGGGAAAGTACTGAAGTGCTGCCAGCTGCATTAAGCACAACAGCAAATGCCAGCTCAGTTGATAACAAATTTTGCAAGGGCATTTGAAGACAACTTCACACAGCACTGTGCATTTGCTCATCGACGCAATGCCAGAAACCATAAGGAACAGCAAGACAGGAACAGGCATGGCTGAGTTGGCAACAGTAAAAAGTGCTACACGGCAAAACAGCCGAAAACATCCTAAGCTCCCCCTGTGCTATAGATTCTGCCTGTAAGAGCTTAATTTTCTGACTGACATGAGAGCTGTACATTGTTAAGAGATGAAGAGAATGTGAACTATCAAGTTTAAATGGCCAACGATTATTTCGTGCACTGACCAAACACCACCAATTGCATAGCTGCTAAAAGGAGCATTTTGCTACTAGTTTACTTGTTTTAACACCCGCTAGGTGAGATGCCCCAGACAACTTTTTCATAAACAGCCAAACAAAGTCTCAAGGTCAGCACATGTAGGTAAAAAAAACAAGCAAAAGACATTTTACATATCATTATATAAAGGGTCTTGGAAAACAATGCCCTTCCAAAGTTACATGCACTGAAAAAATTCCCCGCTGTACATTACCACTGAAGGCTATGGAATGGTGCAAAGGAAGTGCAAATACACTGTAGAGAACATCTTCAGCATGAGTTGCTGTTTTTAATGACAATGCCTACTTCGAAGCATGAAGGACAAGAATCAAAAAACTCGTGCTCAGCAGCAGAGCAGCAAATAATGCACAAGACAGTACACCGCAACTTGACATTACTTAATAAGGCACAATATTATATAAAAAGGGCTCATATCACAGGATACAATGTCAGTCAGGTTATCCAGCTGAAGTAAGCAAAGAATAAAATAAATGGGTGCAGTTTTCACTGGATATAAACGAATGCATGAGAACTGCTTCAAAGAACTGTTCATGAACTCGGAACAGATTGAAAACACAGAGATAACAGTCCCTGATAAGTGTGTTCATTTAACAGAAATGAACACTTACAAAAAAGCTGGCTCATTCGGGTTGCTAAGTCATATATATAGGGATACATCTTGTAGAGAAATCATCAGCTAAACTGCATATAGTGTGGGGCAAAGGCTTCTCCGAATACTAAGTTCCGAACCTCATGTGAAACACGGCACTGCAGGAGCATTCATGCTTTGGTTGGTCTGTCCAGCGGGCTCAATATTTAAGGCTACGTGTTCCCTTGATGGAGACAGTTGGCAAGTACGTATGTGAATTTTGTACTAAGCTGCCATTGAAGCATGTATGTTTTGACGTGTTGGCAAATGCAAAGAAAAACATGCCTATCGAAACATTTTCTTGCTGAACATGCACAAGACAGTGTACTGGATGCCACTGCCATGTGACAGTGAACATGCACAACAAACAAGACAGTGTGTTAATGATAATGCAACACGCTGCAACCTCAAACAACACTAACTAGGTACCTTGCAATGTGCTGCCAAGTTTCATGACATTTTGAATTTTGTAAAACGCAATAGCAAGTTGGCCTCAATCATAAATGGAGATCAGTGAAAAAGTGGATGAGTGAAACTGCTATGAGGAAGATGTGCAACAGACTGGGCAAAGGGTATTTTGTCTATGTCGAAAAGATCAGCATCATCATTTTTGCATTTTTCACAAAGCTGTATTCGTGTCTCACATGCTGCATACATATCGTAAAACTGTGCTCAGAATGACATCGCTTTGAACCAGTTTTGACCACTGGTTTTGTACAAAAAGAGAGGAACAGAGCTGTAGCAATCACTTCATAAAAAGACCTCAAATATGGTAAATATCCATACCGCAGTCTTTTGGATGTATAAGACGACTTGCTTGTACACTGAAACTTGCTTCAAGAAGTATTATGTTGCAGTTCACCGATGAAAAAAGCTCAAAAGCTGAAGAAGTTTAAATTTTTGTTTCCCTGCAAACGTGGGCCGTGTCGAACTGTACGCCCGTGCTTGTAAAAACATAACACCAAGGAGGCCTAAAAGTTAAAAATATGCTGAATGGTTTGTTTCATAGCTCGGTAGTATCCAGCATGCAAAAATATGGTGCACAGGGGCGGCATTTTCCCATTTGACAGCATTTGAAGCAAGTGGGATACAAGTGTCTTACTCAAGAATATTTTCATGCTGTTCCCTCATGGTACTGAAAATGACTAATCACTTTCATGAAGATTAGGCATCTTCACTAAGAATGTGCTCTCTTGTTCCACAAGCACACAAGGTGAAACAACGCTTTCTTCGCAAAGCATGCAGAGAGCGATGCCAAATGGAGGGTGCTCGATTCTGAACAAAAAGGGCAGCTCAAACGCTTCAGTAATCAATTCTTGACACAACAGCAAGATTTTGCTGTCAGCAGCAAACACCTTGAGAATTTTAACAAGTTTGCCGTTACTTGCTTCCAGGTAGCATGAACATGTTCTTTCTGCTTGTTGATAATGGGCGCTGTGTACAGTGAACCCCTTGACACGAGCTCTAAGGTACTCACTTACGCATGCCTCGGAACCAATGTTTTGCCTCAACAGTATTTGGATGGGTTCTTCATAGACACAAGGTGGCAAAGCTGCACCTAAGACACTAGATTTGTGCTGTTTAGAAATTTTACCTGAAATTAGCTCCTGCTACTTTTTCAAAAATGGAGGAAGAGGTACCAGACGTTTCAAAGAATTTAGAACTCCATTCATAATGAATCTTTCTGATATTTGCCGAGGAACCCCTTTCGCAGCAGACACAAGCTTCAAGATGTCCCCGTTGCCCCCTTCAAATGGGAAGGTTGACGTGGCCCACAGTGGACCTGTCATCCTAACAGATTTCGCCAGATGTAGAAGTTGATGAACATTGAATGTTTGCGCACTTTCATCATAAAATATTTTCACTTCCTCCACAAACTGTTTCAGCAACCTTTCTGCAATAAAAGTGTCACTGCGTTCAACACTTTCTCTCAGCAGCATAAAAATGCCTTCTACCAGCAATGAAAAATGCCTAATATATCTATCTGGCAGAATGTTTTGAAGGCATGGCACACTGTAGTATAGCAACCAATACTTCCATTCTGTGGCTTTCCAGAATGCCCTCTCTGAAATTGGCCTTGGCAGTCTCGAGAAGCTTATTGGTGGCCGTGCTTTCAATATACGCTGATTTAGCTCGGCAATTCTATTTCCTACATACCAAGGCTTCCCAGTTGCAGACAGCCAAAGCTCTGTCATTTGTGCAGTCACACCCTCCAGGACACAATGCATATAATCGGGAGGGAAGCCCCAGACCAAGTCCAATGTTCCTAGCTTCGTAACTGGAGATGGCCCCTTCACTCCATCGACAGAGCACTTTCTTGTAACTGCAAGGGACATGGCTGACAGCACAGTGTCGTGGGACCTTTCAACCATGGCACCGCCTTCAAACGTGTACTTTACTGTGCCTACAACAAAAACACAGCAAATAATTAAAATCAAAACTCGCTTCATGCCGCACAGATCAAAGCAGTAGTAAAGAACAAATGAAAATAATTAAAAACATGAATATAACACCGGCAAAGTATAAAACATCCAACTAGCCAAGTAGGCTGTTATTCCTTACTTTTACCGCTGGCAACCAATCTGTCATGTAAAACATATGCTGTATATCTGTGTCCTTCATAAGACTGAGTGAAAGCAGGAGTCTCACCGTCAACTAAAGTTCCCTTGTTAAGACACCAAGTGCAGCCGTAGTACCCGTTGTACTGCTTTGCATTGAGCAAAGCAGCTCTGGCCGGTGAGTCGACACAGCAGCACACAATTCTGACTGCAGACTCCACAACTTGATCAGCAAAGGTCCACATCAGGCTGCCAACCTCTTGGAACTTGTCCACAAAGGTTTTCATGAAGAGATGTGCAGGTGGATGCTCCTTGCCGAACCACACTGCTCCAACCAAAATATTCTTCCACCGCAGAGGAACGGGAAGCTCATTGAGGGCAACTTGTATTGGCCACACAGAACCTTTGCTTGACTTAAATACCGGTGCACCATCAGTATTCATCGTCAAAGTTAGGTCACTCCACTTCATTTTGTGGTCGCTGCGAACTTTCTTGTAGAGCAGGCCATCTGTGATATCGGTGAAAGCCTCTGGGCATGATGAAGCAAGCTGAAGCAGGTTGCTTCCAACTATTTTGCCCATGCGTTTCAGGAGCTGTTGCAGTTGTCGCTTCAAGTTAAGAGTGATGAAAAAGCTCCCCTTCTTCAAAACCTCTCCTAGGCTTGCAACTTCTGAACAAATTCGGCAACGCCAGTGGCTGGTACCATTGCCATCAATTAAGAACTGGCAAGTCGGCCAGAAGGCATGAATGCTCACCATTTTTGACTGCTGAAGCCTCCACAGTTTTCGAAAACCATATTTGGTTGAAGGAAAAACCTCTTCAGCAAAGAGGGTGTTCAGAAGCTTGAGCAAGCTGTCAACTTGTGTCCATGGTAGCTTAGCTGCCACAACAAATGATAATATCAGGAGCATGGCTTGCAGTCGAGTTGTGGACTGGCCAGGAAGAGTCGTCTTTGAGTTGGCTGCGATGAAATCAGAAAGATCATCATCTGGGTCGTCAGCTTCCGCATACACATCAGGGTCTCCCTGCTCAGCATTCTGGTTAAAAGAGGCAGCACTTCCTGCTTGTTCAGAGAGCTGAGGTAGTGGCAGCAGACATTCTTCACTCTCAGTTTGTTCGTCTGTAACCTCAGCGTCCCCTCTTGGTACCTCATTTACTGCAGCTAACTGCAAAGAATAAACAAAAGAGGAATGTATTAGCTACATCAGACAGTGACGAAAGCCCGAGTGGCATGCTTTGAGAAATCTGGCCGATTAGTGGGTCAGCATCTTATCATGGCATGATGTGAGCCCAATTAATGCTGAATTGCTGCTCCATCCTCACACCGCTTGTTCTTTACCCAGATTGAGCATTTGAGACTATTCCAGCTGACGAAATGGGAATGGATGTGAGAGGGCAGCAGTTGTAATTGCGTCCACTGCACACAACTCTGCCATTGGCTGTGATAAGATGCTGACCAAGTGACCGGCTCCAGCTCTCACAGTGCTATAAAGTGAGCTTCACACACTGACATGAGAAGATTTGTCTGAACCGGTGTTCTGCTGGACAAAGAGAGAGACCTGAGAGATCCGCTATGTTGAGGGCTCAGTGTTTTTACTTTTTGTCATTCTTACTGGTATGCACAGGAATTTTCCATAAAAATTACTACGGGCATTAAAATGTATCAGTGCAATCCGTGCTGCTCACAGATGATGTCAGAGCAGAATTGCATGCATACTTCCCGGCATTTGTTGCATACTTAACCAAGTGTTGTCAGTAATCAGAGCTTTATTTCCTCGGATGTCTTTTATGCCATCGCCTAGGATGGTGAGAAATGACAGGTGGTGGCTAATGTACGACACGTAAACTCATGTTTGCCACATCTACATATAGTATGCCGATGTAGTCGACACTTCTCACACATTTATAGTGTTCAGTTGGAGTTCGTGTTTGACTGCATTTATGTTGATGAACTCTTCTATACGCAGCATTTTTCATTGGCGCCTGTGCTCAAGTCCCCAAATGATGGCGGCTACATCCAATTTGGCTGCTATTTGGCTGTATTTCAGCCTGGCTATGTTACAAAAGGCCCTCACAACGCAATATTTCGATCCACATTTCACCTCACCAGTCTCCTTCTGCTTCTGTTTCTTGTTTCTCTTAATTCGATGCTGCGGAGTGCTTTTTTTCCTGATCATTGTACACCCGCGCTGCCTTGCTCTTCTGCCACAATCTTTGATGCGACAAACTTTTTTGCCATGGTTTCATTCATCACATTCATCATTTCCGTTTCCTAGCCCTGTTTCTCATTTCTGCATGCTGCGTTCTGCTATCAGCCGTCTGCATCCATCACAGACAATATTTTGGACGTTGATAGGCCATGTAAGCAATGTAAGCTCCGATTTTTCAGGAACTCTCTTTAGATGCTTACCGCGCAGGTAAGAGCATGACCACTGCCTGCGGTGGGTGTAAGGACGCTAGGTTCTCGCGATTCCGCAAAAGAAAAAAATCTGACTTTAGCTTTCTCCCCCCCCTTTCACAAAGAAAAAAAAGTGTGTGTGGTGGGGGGGGGGGGGGGGGCAAGTTGAAATACAGAATAAACGAATAGGTCCAAGTTATTCAAAAGGCAACGCTTCAAAGGAGCGCGGCACAGTCTAGCGAAGCAAATCTCCATTACGGTAATGCACGCACAACGCACAGCAGCAGCCGCGCCGTCATGATCCGTGCCGCCGGTGCTCGGCGTTTCGAGCTGTCCAGCTCCAGCACCCGTTTGCCCTTCTTTGCTGTCCCTACTTCACTCAACTTCTGCAGTGCCTTTTATTTCGCAGCGACCCGTACCTCTTTTCCGCATCCACACCCACAAATATGCACTTGCTCGCCCCGCGTTTTGCTTCAAAAATTCACTGAAAAGCGGGCTTCTTCTCACGGCTCGCAAGCCTAATGGCAAAGGTCGCTTTTGCAACATTGCACAGCTCGGAAAAAAAAAAACACTTGCGGATTCTTTATGAGTTCATGGAATGTAAAACTTTTCGCCGCAGAAAGTGAATGGGCCCTAGCATATGACGTAAACAAGTCGGTGAATTACCTGCGGTGCTTGAGACGTTGCAGCGGATTCCTTTTGCAGCCGGCTCCATGTCGTCTGCCGCGGAATTTTCAGTGATAGCGCATTTGGCTCCAAATAGGCGCGGTAGCGTTTTTTGGAGGCATGTTGGAGCACCTCCTTTGCACGCTTGTAACAGGCTTGTACAAGTAGATGAGGCGTTGGCTTGTATAAGGTGCAAGAACGACACTGAAGACAGATGGAACGTACAACCAAGGAGGCGACTACAGACTGCGCGGGAAATTCCGCGCGCCCGCCTCTCCTTTCCTTTTTTTTTATAGCTTCAATGCGTGCCCGCCTCTCCCAGCAAGGCAAACGCTACAATCTAGCCAAAAAGAAAGTGGCGCTTACAAAGTTAACTACTACATTTGCAACATCTACAGACAACTCAATCTGTTTCAGAGCAACGCGCTAAAGCAGTCTCATCAGCATGCAATTTTTTGTTTGACAAGACTGCAGCGCCACACACACCATTACGTTGTCAAAACATCATGTAGATAGTTTAATTGTTCCAACCGTTCCAACATCCTTTTTGTTCTATACTGCGCGACATTGGTGACTTGCTCCCGAGTGTGCATCAGTGCAATGGTGTTTTACATTTACGTGAAGTTTCTGCTTGACAACGTGAAAAAAGTCACTTCATCGGTTCTTGTGAAAAATTTCCACCCAAAGAGCACGGAAGATTTTGCGGCGGGAAATATCTATCAGGTCTATTGGGAGGGGGACGACAAAACAAAGGGCGGATACTACGACGCGGAAATGCTACAGATGACAGGTAAGAACACTTTTATTACTGTCTGAGTACTTTTGTAATTTCTACTTTGTGGCAGCTGTAGCTACCCGTGTATTTCCAGTGCCTTTAATGTACAGGGCGTTGATCGATATTGAAACTTCATTCAGCCTCTATGTATGTACCGCCGTGAGCACGCTTAACACAGACGCTCGAGCGATTGTCTTTCACTGACGTTAGTGCCGCTGGGCGTCGGCCGCTGCGTCTGAGACAAAATTAAAGTGGAAGCAGGGCACGAGCTGTCTCCAACGTCCGCAAACATACCGTGCAGTATGGCCTTGGACTCTGCGCCCAGCGCTCAGAGGCTGTAATATCAGTGCAGGACGCGCAAGCGAACGTTCCTCCAAGCAACCACAGATATCCGTCGGACGTACGAGCTAGATCCGAACGTCCTTTGCCGAGATCGGACGTCCATCGGACGTACGAGCACAATCCGATTTCGGATATCCGTATTCATACATCCGCCGGACGTACAGACAGTATCCGCTTTTGTCTATCCGCATTAGAGACAAGGTGTACGTCCGAGGGATGTACGGTGGAGTATATTCTCCGGATATGAGTATAGAGTTTTTTTATAATTGTTCACACAGAAAAGTCGCGCCATTCGAGTATGTATATTGTAGAGTTCGCTTTTTTAACCTAGAAAATTTTATTCGCGAAGGAAATTTTGTCAGTTTTATTGGCTAGTGTGCGAGAAATTGCGTTAATATCTGCATATCTGCTTTGGAGAAATTATTTCCATGAGCTACACGGTTTGACTTGAGGACTTCTGTAAATTCGCGCAATTCCCTAGTCATATACTTGCAGTGCAAGGGCCACTGCTGAACTAAATTTATTTAACGGTAGGAGCGAGTGCTACACAAATTTACAGTAAATCAATTACTAATTTACATCTAGAAAACATATAAAAATCAGTAGCGACATCGTGTCCGCCGTGGTAGCCACCCTAGCCGTGGTAAAACGCGATTGAAACCACTTGTAAATTCAAAACTCCCGTTTAACTCCGCTATCATCATCATAAATGCAGCTTGTAGTCAGCCCAATCCAATCCATCAGCCACAGAGTGCAGCGGCGTAATGGCGGCGTTGCTGGTTTGGTGCGAAGTGTGGTGCCCCTTTTGAGCTCTGTTACTAGAATGTGTGGCTTTTTTTAGTCTGCGGACGAAAGTGGTGTGTAACTTGAACAATTCGAAGGATGCGGCAAGTGCCTGAAGCCCTCCTGGAACGCTGGAATATCGTACTACACCGACTTCGGATGAAAGAAGGCCTAGTGTGATTGCCTACGGCATGCCCTACGGAGGTAAGTGCAGTACACTGCTTGGGAATTACTTTTATGACAGTGGAGAAGGATCTGTAACATTCTCTCGCGGGAGAGTTGGAGTTATGTTATGGCTATACTGTGGTGTGGGCTACGGATGGGTTGAGACTTGTTGAGAATGGGTTGAGAATACCAATAACAAAGTTGCCAAGCATTTTTGAATTTATCATGGTCTACTGAGATTTGGCGTGGACTTTATTACTAACCTTTTTCTTTTCATTTTTTGCAGAAAGCTGTTCGCTTCTGCTTCATCATGGAAGTAGGAAGATGGATGTGCGCTCGAAGTTTTACGTCTTATTGAGGAGTTACACACTTCACATTAACTCAGTCCTGTGCTGATGTACAGTCACAATAAAATATTCTCGCTGTACATTCAGTTGCTTTTTCATTTTATTGCCCCGCGGACACGAAGAAAGTATGCATGTGCCATATATGCAAACATCCGAGAAAGATCCGGGAACGGACGTCCGAAATCGATGTCCGTCCGGAACATCCGAAACGGACGGCCAACGGCCGGCCGATGGATAGCTGTGGTTGCTTTGTTAAGCATGCTGACGGCGGTACAGCACTCGAATTTGCTTGTCAGGGCTATAGGAATGTGTTCTTGAGCTTTTCTGCCTTTCGTAACGCGCACCGCTGTTGTGCAGTTCTCACGTTCAACTTGCAGGTTTGCGAATTCCGTCCTGTTTGCAGCATGTTGCATGTTGATGGATGTAACGAAATTAATCTGGCAGTGTCCGGTAGATGGTAGAGTCGCCCAGCTGAAATTACCCCGGCACCTCCATCAACTGGGCCTCGTGAATACGTTTTTTTTTTCTCACTGGCGCCCCTCCAGGCATTCTTCAGTTGTAGTAATGAACTGTCTTATGTACAAGTGATGAGTGGCTGGTCTTCCCAGGGTGAACCTGTTGCTTTTTTTTTTTGGGGGGGGGGGGGGGTGTATCACTTGGGACTAGTTCGGAAGCATAAAATGTATACTTCACTGCTCTTGGTTATAGCTCAGTTGATGACCATGTCCTAGCTACGTGTATTGAATATTAAACTGTGAAGACCTCTGTAGCCGAGAAAGCTGCCAAATGTGACAGAGGTTCTCACGCCACACTAGGTAGGAAGTGTCGATTCTGCATTGTTTCTTGAAAACTTGACATGAATGCGAAATTCTAGAGGCCCCCGTGTACTGTGCGGTCAGTGCACATTAAAGAACCCTAGGAGGTCGAAATTTCTGAAGCCGTTCACTGCGGTATCCCTCATAGCCTGAGTTCCTTTGGGACGTTGAACCCCCATAAACAAAAAAGCCTGGGGCTGCAGTTTCATATAGCAATGTTTGTTACTGCTGCTGAACAGTGGCGAAAATGATTCATTCTTAAAAAAAGGACAGACTACTCAATTGAGCAGCCAGTCTCTGATGAGTGTTGGGGGAATTCTGGCTGATGGCCAGATAGGCACTGTCAATTAAATAATTTAGAATAGAAGCTGCTGCAAAAGGCTTGGTGCAGGAAACATTATCTTGCATTTTATCATTACAATCAATGTATGGAAAATTGTGCGAACATACTCCTAAAAGAGATTTCTTCCCAGAATCCAAAGAAGAAATGGACCAACATATTTCTGGTCAACGACATCGTGGCGCAGTCGCGCGCCCCGCAAAACGCCCAAGAGACCTGGCACGTGATAAAGTATGTATGCGCAATTGAAACCCGAACCTTGTAATGAAATGTGATATTTAATAGGTTTTCAGTAACGTTGTGTCACATGCAAGCATTTCTGCAGTTTGCGTCCAAAGAAATTTAATTTTTTTTATAATGTTAAAGACAATATGGGTGAATATGTGTTTTGACACTGTGTTAACTACTGCAGGTTCGAAACATCAAAAAGTTGCGGATGCTCGCGCAGCAGGCCGCAACGGACGACCTTAGCACGGAGACAGCAGCAGAGAAAGAGGTGCAGAAGCTGAGAAAAGAAAATGAGGAGCTGCGCCAGCTGAACATCAAGCTGCAGCACCAGCTCTTGCGCTTCCTCTCAGCTGATGGTACACTCCTTATAAGGAGTTTTTTTTCCTGTATTTCCTGCTGGTCAAGCTTATTGATTAAATGTTTTCAGGTCACATAACCTGGAAAAATTTTTGGGTGGTTTAAGAAGGAAGTGTGCGTGTGTTGGGGTGGGAGGGGGGGAATAGCTTACGGCGCATATTGAAATCTGCGGACTGAAGAGCAACTTGCTCTCACTTTGAAGGATTTAACCTAGCCATGACTGCCGACAAATCTTTTTGTGTTACTCTTTTACTCTCTTCCCTTGCTTTAAAACACCATACCAATAATTGTTGTACCTGCTTCGGTGGCTGAGTGGTCAGGGCACTTGGCTGCTTAGCCAGGACACCTGTGTTCAATCCTGGCCGTGGTGGCGGCGTTCCGAAGGAGGCAGAACACAAAAAGGGTCCGTGTACTCTGCAACGTCTGCCCATTAAAAACCCGATGTGGTCAAAGTTATTCCGAAGCCCTCCACTGCGGTGTCCCTCATAGCCTGTGTGTCGCTTCGGGACATGGATTAATTGTAAATTGTGGCTAAGCCATAAATCACAATTTTTTATTTGTTCACAAAGTCAACACGCTAGTAGTTCACTCAGTCATGTTGGCTTGTTGAATAAGACCAAGCTTTCCATTAATGTCAGATTTAAAATTCATTACTTCAGGTGTTAGAAAAAAATAATAAATACCTGACAAAGCCATATCTAAACATGCAGTTTCTTGTGGGACACGAACTGATAGATTTTTTGGCACAGCAGTGAGCCATACCGCAAAAAATCCCAAGCTATGGGAAGGAATAACGGAGGATAAGGTTGTAGTGGAGCTTATTTTGGAGGCACTTTTCGCACAGATGCATGGCTGATTATGTTGGAATCAGTGTAACATCTACCACAAAACTGCGTCTAAACTTGAGTCGGGCATGAATCTGCAGTCGAATTGTCAACCAGCACATGCATGAGCGTGTATGAGGGCTGTTTGTGGAGTGCGAGGCGTTTACCATGGGAACAGGCACACAATATTATAAATATACGGGACATGTGCCTCGCGGCCCGCTCCTAACAAAGACTCAAGACTCGTCCTCTGTGGCTTCAACATTTCTCTTTGAAGCACAGGCGACCAACTTGCAATGCATTCTTGCAAAGAGCAGTAAACACAGGAGAGGACGCTGCAGCCAGGCAAGGGTTGTACTGCTCCACTCCGCACCGCTGAGGAGAGTTCTTTCAGTGTTGTAGTTTAGAGGCCTTGCACTGGATAAAGCGTGAGTGCTCCACATTGTACTCTTGAGGGTAGCTTAAGTATTGTCTGTTTTCTGCCTCAATACATAAAAAAATTAAGCTGTGCTCAAATTTCGCATTACAAAAAACCATGATCGTTGGTGAAGTTATTTTCATTGGCCTACATCTGTGCCACCCTTTGCAGCACTGCCTGCTGCGTCTGCACCTTCCGAGGCCGTGGCGGCTGCATCTGCCCGTGCTGCTTTTGCCTCTGCTGCACCTGCCCATGCTGCATTTGCCTCTGCTGCATCTGCACCTGCGGCGTCTGCTTCTGTTCCACCTGCTACATTGGCACCTGCGGCATTGGCACCTGCGGCATTGGCACCTGCGGCACCGGCACCTGCGGCATCAGCAGCTTCGTCGCTGATGGCTGCTACATCGGCAGCTGCTACCTGGGCGCCTGCAAAAGATGCCCCTTTGGCTGAGGTGTTCCCAGCTCCCTCCTCTCCACCTGCAGCCACCTCTGAGCCCCCACCGAGCCCCATTCCTGAAGCCCTGGTTCATGTGGAGTTCACAGAGGGTGGTTTGGGCAGCCAGGAGGAAGGCCCCACCAGGGAAGGCACACAAGTGTGCACAGTAGCAGAGGATGGGAGGGTATGGTTAAAGATACAGCTTAATAATATTTAATATTAGTAGTAACGTTACCACTTAGTTGTTTCACATAATAGCGAAGGCGAGACAATGAAACTCTTGTGTCTTGTGCCACAGGCACTGGCAAGGTGGCAGAAGCAGAGTACATTCACAAGCAACAAACTTGCCGGGCAATTACTATTCAGGCAGCTTCATTCCTTCAGTGACAGCCATAACATTAAAGGTCCCCTGAACATGTTCAGAGATTACAAACAAACAAGTACTCTGGATAAATTGGGTCGCTAGTGGCAACATCTGTACATCGTTTTTTGGTGTTTTCTAGCTGATAAAAGCTCACATTTTGAATGAGAGTGGTCTCTGAGAATATAACGGGATGCATGCCAACTCAAATTTATATTGTGTGTTCCTCTAAATGATAGTGTAGGAATGCAACAAAAAACACACCTGTACTTCCATCTTTTCATGGCTTGCAGTGTATGTGTGCGTGCTTTGATAATACCGCACTTTTCAGTTGCTGGAACCAAAACAGAAGGCGGCGAAATTTCTTGATTGTGAAAGCTATATCTCCAATATTAATTGGTCAATACAGAAAATTTTTGTGGGAGGGCATTCTTTGAAACAGGCCGGAAACCATTGAAGTCAAACAAAAATCCAACCAGATGGTGGTCAGGTGCACTCGGGTGCGACGAGAGCAGTGTGGAATGAAGCACAACTCTTGGTTTGGAATATTCGAGCTTAACAATAGACTTGCATGGGACCTGGGTATTGATTTAGGCAAGATGTGTGGTATATAGCTGGTTGTCTGCGAGTGTGAAAGCTTCGACAGCTAGTAAGAGGACACATTCTGAAAATATTTGGGGCTGTGAATTCCTCATGTTTGTTATTGGAAATCCGTGGGGGAGGCATTTGTGTTGCAGTGGACGTAACATGGCCAATTTTGATTACTGTAATTTCTTGGAAGTGCCTACCTTTTTCTTGTTTTGTTGTTTTATTACTTGGCCAGGGGCCGTAATATTGTCATGAGCTGAGGGCAGATAGGAAAGTGACGTAACCTTTTTTTTGTGCTGCATTAACTGCTATATTCCAACCTACACTGAACACAGATTGCCTTGAAGCAGCTGTTTTTATGGGCTGTATGGCTGTGTGTGTTTTTTCACATTATGAAGTGGTGTTGAAAGTAGTTTGGTTTGATTTCATGCAGGTTCACCTGGCCAATGGGGTCTATTTGGCCAAAGGGGTGTACGACCAATTGTTGACAGTGCCCAAGGACTCACACTTCGTGAAGCGAGCCGCGACTGCCATTTGGTCGACGGAAGGGCTCGCCAAGCGGAGTGTGACGGGCACACTGTCCAACCGCTTCGTCGCCCAAGGCGGAGAGAAGCCGCCTCAACAGCCCCTCACCCCCCACAAAGTTGATGCACTGAAAGGTGAATGCGGTCATCTTGCTCTCTGTTCTGTGATTTAACTGCAGTTTAACTCTCAAATTTATCAGTAAGCAGAGTAAAGTTTTCACTCAATGTGCTCTGTGTCCGCAAAAATTGATTGCTGTTAGTGTTACACATTCTGTGTGATTGATATTGTGCTTCCACCTTCAGCCATGAAATTAAATATTTAAGTGCTTTTAAAAGAAAATAATGCCTGAAAGGTTTATTGTTCACAGTGGGAAAGCAATTGAGGAATTTTGATAGCAGATAATTTGACAGCTAGTGGAAGAAAGGACCATATGTTGTGGCATCATCACAACATCCCGACTGGATTGTGAGAAAACTGCCCATCATGGCAGGTAGCAGTGAAATTAATGATTGGTTGTGAGAGGTGGCTCTTAAATAAAGAAAACTGTGAGCCGCAGAGCTTAAATGCCCCCTCAAATTTTTTTGTTTGTTTACAGCTGCATTCTAATGTACCGCAGCTAAATTAACTAGTGCGGAGATCCAAATGTGCGGCATTCTAACACTCATGGTGCATTTTCTTTTCTACGCAGTGTTTTTCACGCACTACGCATCACGAAAAGGCTACGGAGAGGAGGACGTCGCCAAAGCCTCGAAAAACATTCGAATGTGGTTGTCCCAAAAAGCCTGTGAGCTGCGGCGACAGAGGCCCCCGAAATAAACATCTTGCGTAAGCATAGAAAATTGCATGTTTCTTTATCCAAGAAGTGGCATAGGATTTTTTCCTATGCAACTTTCTCCATATAATGCACCATTACGTCTCACCATACATACCGAATGCAGCAGGGCACATGCCAGGCTCGTGATACGAGCCTGTATGCCTGCATGCATGGAAACGTCGTCTGGTGTCACGGCCTGGTGGATTTTTATGCCCATAAACATCAGCCCGGAAACACCAGCCCGGAGACACCAAACCGTTTTTTCTGGTGTTAACACACCAGGCAAAACCTCGTGGGTTTCTCGGCCCCAGAAACACCAGCCCGGAAACACCAGCCCGGAAACACCAGCCCAGAAACACCAGCCCGGGAACACCAGCCCGGGAACACCAGCCCGGGAACACCAGCCCGGGAACACCAGCCCGGAAACACCAGCCCGGAAACACCAGCCCGGAAACACCAGAACCGTGTCTGAATTTCCACTCTGGTGTTAACACCACATACGGCCTGGTGGAATTTTCGATTGGGTGTCTACACTGAAAACACAAATAAGCCCAAATAGGAATATAAATGGCTAGTGTCCGCTTTTAAACTCCTTATTGAAAATTGCGCAATCGACTTTAAGTAGTAAAAGAGAGGAAATCCTCCTTTTTTACTGCCGTCGCGAAATCGAGGAGTAAAATAAAGCATTTACATGATTTTACTACTTTTCCAAGAAGGAGTATGTCGGCTTCAATACTCCTTCAGGCCCTTTAGGCACTCCTTAGTGTCTGCCCGCCGCCTAGTGGCAGCTGCCGGTTCGCTGCACTTGCAGGTGACGACGCCGGATCTGTCGTCGCTGCCTGCTCGCCTGTGATTTTGCTGCTTCACGCACGTTTGTCATGTTACAAGACACCGGATCGCCGCAACCTCGCGCACCAATGTGCGCCACAGACAGTGCCTGTGAAGCCCCCAGTGTATTCGGAGAACGCTTGGTGCTGCATCGCCTGCGACGGCAGTCTGCGAGAGGCTTAGCCAGCCGAGCTCAGCCGAGCCAACATGGCGGTGTGTGACGCGTCGACCTCCCCGAAGCCGCCAGTTTGCCACCCGCTCCTTTGCGCGCTCTTGTCGTGACGTAAGACTGGACATCATCGACCTTAGCAGCAACGTGCTGCAATGAACGTCTCACTCAAGCCAGCAATATGTGCAGAAGCAGCGGCTAGTCATTCATTGTCTACGCAGCATACAAGTGTTGGCTGTTGCCGTTTCGCCGCGCCGACATGGCGATGTGTGTGTGACGCACCTGTTTTCTCGACATCGTCGGCCCCTCGTTCTTTCGCTGTATTGCAAGAATACTAAAGACCGGATTATCATCGTCGTGTGTTCTGGTAAGCAGTATTAAACTCTCCTTTGATGCCATAGACGCGCATGCACTTAACGCCGCTCCCTTTTCAGTGTGCGTAGACTTGCTGTGAACCACGGGTGCGCCGAGATGAAAGGCTTAACGAGAACAGCAAAACAGCCAAGGCTTCATTGTGGTCCGGTGCAGCCAACTCACACAGCAGGCATGAAGTAAGTATCTGAGAAATTTGTTGTTGCATGCGGCTGAAAAAAAGAGTGTGGCACTGCAGTCGTGGCTGTTACGCTAACATGTACAGCTGGAAGTACGGTCAGTTCTTCTAGGGACCAAATTTTCTTCATGCGTTCACGCCCCATGAATATGGAAAAGCTGTACAGGCAATGACAGGTGAAAATGCACAGCCTTGGGGTCTGTGAATTTTTGTCACGTTATTACGGACAGTGCTGAGAACCGTGCCCTAATCGGTTGCTTCCTTTCCTGTGTTTTAAGAGGGCCTTGTTATGCAAACAATGCAAGCGATTTTATTATTTTCAGTCATAGCACAGGACATGACGACGCCTTAGCGCTCACGGAGATTAGCTAAACTGTTACATTTTCCGAGTTGGTGGCATCTTAACGTTGCAGCGATTTTCGGCAGCGGACATGAGGTTTCAACCATACTGAACGCTGCCTTTTCTGGATGGTTAGGCGTCTAGTTCCAAAATGTGGTATCTTGTAAGCTCTTCGCATTTGAAAAATGTTAAAAGAAGTTTCCACTTCGCGTGCAGTTTCCGAACACATTCCATTATGTGAAACTCGTGGAGGCAAGCGTTCCGGTTCAGACTGCTGATCCCAGGAAGGCAGCGAAAGAAAAAGAATAAAGCTTACGCCAGTGTACGAGATCCCCTGCTCGTGCTGGACGTAGTACATTGGCGAAAGCAAGCATTTCCCAGAAAAACTGAAGCAGCACAAAGCGGATGCCAAACAAATGAACAAGGAAGGAAGCGTGGGTTGACAAGACTGACTTCGAGGGAACTATCCTTGCATCAACTGTCTACGATCAGTGACCCGGCGGATGACTAACCGAAGGCTTAAAAAAGGCAAGCTGTGACTCACTCGCAGTCACACCTGCTGAAAGAACCAAGAAGATTCCCAAACATGTTTTTTTTTTTTTCTGGTTGGCGTTCTTTCCCGAAAGTATATTCCTTTCCCAGCCATAGACCTGTGTAGAATGTTTTCTTTTGAACCCTGGCCACGAATGTGAGGGCAAAGCTTAACAGAAGACAGGTGGCGGCGGGAGGGTGGGTCTGGTGGTAGCTTTCTATTCCTAACAATGCCTGCTATGTCAGTCACCCTTGCCCTGCCTTTGGCCTATACACAGAATGAGGACGTCCTGAAAATGTGTAGCTGCGGGCTCTCCCATCAAGGAAATTGCATGTAAGCTTCCGCTGCGTGTATACAAAGCGCTGTCTTTTGTTTGCATGTTTTGATTTCAGTAATTGCTTCTGATATGGTGCCTGAAAAGCATGAGGAACCTCTGACAAGTAAAAAAAAATTATATCTCGAGGCCTCTTTCGGTGCAGGAACGCAGCCAAAGGCAGCGCGAATGCGCAAGTGCCTCAGTAAGACCATTTTATTTTTTTCAGTTTTATGCTTTGCGGAAAAAATGTTCCCTATCGATGCTGCTTCCCATTCGCCGTATTGCCTTAACGTTTACGAAAGCGGCTCTCTGGAATTGGTGATTCCCTGAAAACCGCGTTTAGCCGCTGTCATCCGACAGCGTACAGGTATGTATTAGCTAGTTGATTACCTACTATGTTCTGCTAGCTAATCTTTTGTCATGAAAAACGTTTAAACTTCAATAATACCTACTTTATTGAAAAGTGCACTCTGAACGGCTTTGGGACGTTGACTTCTACACTTGAAGCACGTCATACTTCAAGCTTAGAGGTGCAATTCCACTGATGCATTTGTTTTTCTAATCTTTCTTTCAGAAGGAGCCTGTATGTTGACAGCGAAGCATTTCAAGGTTCCCTCCTTGGTTTCAAGTGTGGCATCTCTATTTTCATTCCTTTGGGTATTTAAATTATGTACCCAAATACAGCGTGGGTTAAGGCACTCTTCTTTTCTACAGGGGCCAAGACGTTGGTTCTCTGTAACCGTCGAAAGCGAGCTGCCGAACACATGTCTCAAATGTTTTGTACCCAATAAAATATTGTTTGAAATAAATCACTGTAAGTTCATCGACGCATTTATCCTGGAATATCAAGCTCTAAAATGAGCCTTCCATACGAATACTTTATTTCAAATCGGATTCCGCATCAAGTGAAGTAATATACTCATCTGGGAATCATAAATGTAACCCTATAGTAAGAAAAATTTCTCCAAAAATTTCCTGTCAAAACTACTTAAAAGAAACAGGCACGTACTCCTGAAATGTACTATAAAAGTAGCTGCAAAGGAGTATATAATACTTCTATTAATTGCCATGCTAACTCCTTTGTGATCACAACTTTACTCCTAAATAAACTCCCGTCTGCAGAGCGGTAACACTTTACTCCTTCTAGCACTCCGAAAGTATCCCTTCAAGCAGAGGAGTAGACGATATACTCCTATTCTGAGGAGTATAAAAACCCCTTTTCGGGAGTGCGCTACGCGATGAGCCATTTACTCCTATCCGGGTGTTTTTCGGTTTGCAGTGTAGGCTGTAGATACAACGGGCACTTGCCCTTGTCTGGCCCCATCTAAGCTAAATAAGCGTTTTAGCCTAGAACTGACCCAGTTTGAACCAAAGCATACAACTCAATGTAGTACTTACTTTGATCTCGTCATACATACATTAGGTTGGGGCAACCTATCAAGAAATAAAAATAATAAGGGATCTCGTCTTACGGAGAGAACCAATCCAAGCCTCGCTTAATGTTTCGAAGATTTCCACCAAGACAAAGGTCTTTACCGACAACCACAATTTAATCTTGGCTGTCACCAAGAATCATCAACAATAAAAGGCATTGCTTCACGTTAGAAGTGTGTTCATTAGTAAAACAACGAGATAGTTTAAAATAGTTAACCTCGCTTTAGCTTTGGCTAAACCCACTGAGAAGCGGTAGCTTCACGATGGTTTAGCTCCAAAATGCGAAAGAAACGGTCAACGAACAGAAAAACAAGGCTTTGCCAGGCTAAAGCATCGTGATGCTCCGCCTTCTATCTCGGTTTAAACAAAGCTAAAGCACTATCTATTTTGTTATTTCACTCCCTTCTTTATCTCTTCCCTTACGCCGCAGTTCGGTTATGTCAGACAGGTTCTGCGTCAATTCCTTTGTTCAAAACCAATTTCCAGTTTCAATATTCTATTAGTTCACACTGATCGAATCACGAATGTTACTCGAGAAAATTTCTGTAAATAGTATGAAGCACAATAGATGGCCTCTACATGCAGCCATTAACGGCCTCAGTGGTAGAAAAATTAATATGCGTCTGCTCTGCACGTTAGATGTGAGCTGCACGGTGACGGTTATGTTGCAGAAAATAAAGACCTGCGTTGCCATGTGCTCTGTGGTTTCATGTATGAATCCCTCAACTAAGCTCTGGTGGAAGCGATTATTTCAAATTGTAAATTTACTTTGCTTTTCATTATAGTTTATATTATAATTTATCGCCTGTTTTCTCTCGTCGTTCCTTTCATGGTCATATTCCTGGACTTTCATCTCCTACATTGTATGATATACATCTGTGGTTGATGTAGTTTAGTGTATTCAGCGTTTTTTCCAGTTAACTGTGAAGTGTGATGTGTTTGAACGTTTTATTGCTGTTCCTATTTTTCTGTTGCTTTCTGCTATTCTTATTTTGTAAAGCGTCGCACGCGACTTGCCGCTACCTGCCAGGCGCTGCCATAGAAGCCCAATGAGGTTTCGGCAGGCCTGAATCTGTAAAATATCTTTGCAGTGCAGAATAAACTGATTGATTGATTGATTGATTGATTGATTGATTGATTGATTGATTGATTGACTGATTGATTGAAATGAGCCTCGTGACTAAAATATCAGTGTTATGTGTTTCTTTCGCACTGGGCTCAGGACTGTTTTCAACTCTGCGTAACAACATCGCAGCGTGTGCATGCAGTGCTCTTTTGCGCAGAACATGATGCGTGGTTAAGTGTTGTCAAAGAAGATAAATAAAAGCGACATTTTTAAAAAGAAGTTGTTACGGGCCTGTTTTTTTTTTATTTTCAATTGCAAGTTTTTGTTATCTTCATTTGTTATTGAGCCGCCACGATGGCTCAGCGGTTACGGCGCTCGGCTGCTGAGCCGATAGACGCGGGTTCTTTACCGGCCGCGGCAGTCGATTTTCGCTGGAAGCGATATTCTAGTGGGCCGTGTACTGTGCGATGTCAGTGCACGTTAAAGAACCCCAGGTGGTCAAAATTTTCGGAGCCCTCCACTACGGGGTCTCTCATAGCCTGAGTCGCTTTGGGACGCTAAACCCCATAAACCAAACGAAACCATTTCTTATTGGCTCTAAAACGCCTTGACTTCTTGACATTAAATTAGGCTTTAATAGCGATAGCTGTTTCTACAATTTTCTTCACTAATGCTTAGCTGCTGTGCACATAGTGAGGAGCTGAGACAGCGACAGGAAGTGACGACTGCTGCGCCATTGTACTCGGACGTGCGGACAACAGCAGGTAGTCTTTGTCGATGCCGCAGGATTGTCGATCCCACAGGGTCCCACAGTATTACGACAGGATTACGCGAAGCATGCCTATGGTCGTCCAGCATTAATGAAGCTACAACACACGATACTGCTACTATTCGCCGCGCTCGCGATAGAAAGCGGAAACGACGTGCCAATGACGAGTGCATGTGGGGCCGAGGGGTCGAGGACTCCATATAAAAGGTGCATGCACTGGTCGAATCGAGGAGTGGCCGGTGCTCGCGGATGAGGTCGACAGAACCACTAACAGTCAGTCCCTGGGACTGCTGCAAACACCGCTGATGCGGTATTTTAGAAGGGTGGCTTAAAGTAAATTGTTTCATACATGCTTACAATTCGTAACATTCACGATTCCTGCGTAATAATATCATTGAAATTTTGCAGATTGCAGTATGCGTAAACAATATAAATTTTATTCAACTACTCAGCTTACGCTGCCAACCTATGAAGGGTAAGCAATTTTTCGAATTAAATACGCCAGTCACATGGAAGAAACCCAAGCCTTACTTCTGTGAAAGACGCCAACCGCCACTCACACCTGGCAGCACACAGGAATGTCTCCATTTTTTGATGTGAATCAATGGGAGATTGTAATTATCTAATCATTCAAGATATGTGACTAGAACACAGGAGAAAAAACAAGCATTCCGCTAGTGGGATCCGAACCAATAACGTTCCAATTCCACGTCCGGTATTCTCCGAACTGAGTTACGGTGACGGCTTTTCCATCCGCTTTCGAGGGTATCTATGTTCCCTGTAACTAACCTTGAGGGTCTTCACAAGCTCCACCCTCCTCCATATACGGCGAGTGTAGTACATCCTATATTGTCCGGAGTGTGACTTAAAACATCATCGAACGTAACGGCACCAGCTTAGCGAGAACCCTCTTATGCTACTTAAGGCATCAAGACTGCAAAAACCGAAGCACTCGCTAAGTTAATGCATACACCTACTATTTCCCCTGCTATTGTTAAAGGCTGCATTGATAAACACTGTCACTGCCAGGTTGCAGGCAATGGAAATATCCTTGCAAGCAGAAGATTGCACAGCGGTCGCCTTAGCTTAGTTGTTATAGCGCGAAAACGAAAAATTTAAGGTCACGACTTCGGATCCCACCAGCGGCATGTGCTCGTTTTTTTTCTTTTGTTTTCTAATAATTTATCATTACGTGATAAAATAATTACACTAATAATCTGCTATCGATTAACACCACCAAGAAAAAATAGAAACATATCCCCTTGCTCCTCGGTTTTGGTGGCTGCTGAGTTCCTTTTTATGTATTGTAAAACGAAGATGAACATTCTGGTCAGCGGCGGCATTGCCATCGCTGCGCGTGCTGTGTGTTCGCTTTGGCTAACATACGAATCATAAGGATCGGTACGGAAAAGCAAACAAAACACTAGAGATGGACAACAGGCAAGGAAGGATATTAACAGGAACATTATATAAATAACTGTCCAATGAAAACGCACAATGGGCGAAATAATCTAAAGAATCGTGAAATAATTGGTATGGATTTCAGTACATAAACACAGTCTACCTGCGCAAGCGTTCCCTTAGCCTGTCATCGAAAAGCATGTCATCCATTGTCATCGAAAAGCATGGCAACGTTCATCCACTCCGGTTTAGCATCGACCGAGATTATGGTGAACTCATATGTTCGCGCCGCAGATGAAAAAGTGATGATGAGGGCGATGTCCGATGCACATCCCGAGAGTGTGTTGAAGTAGGATTAAGGCCGTGCTCGCACTTTGTCATGCACTCTTTCGCAAAGAATGTGCGAGCACACCGTCCATTCCGCTTTCTGATAATAAAATCTCATTTTTAGAAGGTACAGATTCGCACCGTCATTTTTAGCCCTGCGCCCACCATTTCGTCTTTACACTTGTTCTCGTTGTTTCTTTCACGTCATTCGTTTTATCTTCGGTATTTATGGTTGCACCCTCACCATTTTACCGTGTTTCTTGTTGGCATTATCTTCTCTTTCATTGTTTGAACTTTGGTTTTAGCTTCGTGGCTGTTATTGATTTTCATCTAACCACCTCTTTTTTTACCAGTTGATGGAATGGGGAATCTTTTCGCTGTTTCTTTGCCTCTGCCTATGTTTCGGCACCTGGATAATATCGAGCAGTGAATGTGAGATTCTACGCTGAGAATTTTTTCGGTTTTCTTTTGTGCTTTTGCTAGGTGGTGGGGGTAGAGGGTATAAAAAGATTTAACACCTTTCGAATAAAAGTTGGAAGTGTATGCGCTGGTGCGTGTGCCCCTTCCTCTGTCGTGTGTTTTTTCGCGCAGTTACTGAATATCAGGCTACATATTGAAGCCTGGAGTGACAACCTATTTTTTGCTCGTGAGAGACTTAACAGAATAGCAGACAGCTTATAACAAGGTAACTTCAAAACGATACTCCGTGGTCCATTTAAACAAACAATTCATTTATTCTGTAATTGCTTATTTTAGTGGTTCAAGCAAAGGTCTTTCCTGTGGGACTGGCGGCTTCTCTATAATTGCATGCAGGGCTGTGTCTGCTTTCAGTCCAATATTTATCTGTTATAAGCAACTTAGTGGTGGTAGCTTATGGTGATGCTTTCTATTGGTATTTACGCAAAACTAACAGAACAATCATTTCTTATTGATTGCTCGCAAGAGGTGCAGCACCCCGATCATCCAATCACCGACCCCGCACTCTTGTCCTCTTCGCCCCAATTCCGTTCTCCCAACCAAGTTTCTCTCCAATCCTGAGCCACATCTTTCTTTCCCTGCTTCTCCCGCCGTCTATGCGCAATGAGGGCAGCGTACTTGCACCACTTGCCGATCTTCTGCTGACCCCCAAAGCTGCACTGGCCCATACCGTGGCTACCGTCAAAGGGAACATTGTGTCACTGTCATTTCTGAATCTGGCCGACTCGACCCATGGACTCTCGTCCGGCATTTTCCTGGTGGCGGACTCCCGTCTTGGTTGCTGTGAAAGCCCTCCTCTTGACACTGACCGCGTTCCAGTTACTGCAGATCCCCATCACCCTCCCAATCCACCGATAAACGCGGCTCGCCGTATCCTGTCATCTTCGTACTCTTTTCGAGGCTGTTATCTGATAGCTTTACCTGAATTACAATATCATCATCATCATCATCAGCCTGACTACGCTCACTCCAGGGCAAAGCCCTCTTTCATGTCTCTCCAATTAACCCTGCCCTTCGCCAACTGCAGCATCGTATCCCCACAAACTTCTTAATCTCATCTTTCCACCTAACTTTCTGCCACCCCCTGCTACGCTTGCCTTCTCTTGGAATACACTCCGTTACCCTTAAGGACCAGCGGTTATCCTGCCTTCGCATTACATGCCTCGCCCAAGTCCATTTCTTCCTTTAGATTTCGACTAGGATATCATTAGCGCTTGTTGCTCCCTCATCCATTCCGACCGCTTCCGATCTCTTAACGGTACACCGACAATTTTACTTCCCGCAGCGCTGCTCTGTTCTTAACTTAAGCTGAACTCGTTTCGTTACGCTCCACGTTTTTGGCCCATAGGTGAGTGCCGGCAAGATACATCTGTTGTATACTTTTCTCTTGAGGGATATTGGTAAACTGCCTCTCATGATCTGAGAAATTCTGCCATGTGTGCTCCACCCCATTGTTATTCTTCTAGTTACTTTCCTCTCATGATCCGGTTGAGTGCCTCTACCTGCTAAGTAGACGTATTGCCTAACCACTTCCAGCACCACGCTACCATTTGTTAACTGCTGTCCCTTGCGAAACTGTTGTACATTACTTTGGTTTTCTGCATGTTAATTTTAAGGCCTACAGTTCTGCTCTGCCTGTCGATCTCATTGATCGTGTTTTGCAGCTCATCTCCTAAGGGACTTAGCAGGCAATATCACTAGTGAATCGTAAATTGCTTAGGTACCTTCCATTATCTGTTATCCCCAACAGTTTCCAATACATGCCTCGGAACATACTCCGTAAACAGGCGGTGAATGGCCTCACACCCTTCTTCATTGGAATTTCATTAGTAACTTCACTAATAAATACGGGAGCTGTAGATTCGTTATTTTTGGCATAAGACTCTTCTACATCGGGACTTCGCAGTGTCTGCATGACTGCTGAGGTTTCCGCTGAGTCAAAAGCTTTCGCGTAATCAATGAACGCTATATATAGTGTTTGGTTATACTCTGCGCCTTTCTAAATCATCTGATTGATAGTATCAGTATGGTTCGTTGTCGAGTATCCTTTTGGAAAGACTGCCTGATCATTGTATGGCTACTCTGTTTCTGTTTTCTCATGGCCAGAATCAGTTCTTTTTCATAAGAAATATCGGTCGTTATGCAATAATCACCTTGTCATGATGTTCGTTAGGGGAAGAACATTCCGACCATTATCTCGAATGTCCGCTGCACGACTGTGCTGCTTCTTGCAACCCTCCCACGTGTACAGCCTAAAGTTCCATGTCAGCGATATTCATGACTTTCACGCAATGCGACCTTTGTGCCGCGGCCCCGCAGACAGCTATGTCACAGCTGCTGCAGCTGCTACTACCTAAATGGGCGGGATTTTGCGGCATTAAGATATTTCATCATGTATTCTTGAGTGGTGTTCCAAGTCGTTTGGCTACACAATCTTAGCAGGCACCCTTGCCAAGAACCACAAAAATACCGCTAGACGCGCCAATAAGTATGTGCATGAAGGGGTGCCCTATCGTAAGGGCTTTTTGGCGTGGCGAGTGAAAAATCAAAAGCACCGGTCGGGCAGGTGGTCCCCAAATACCACCCTCGAAAGCAGGTAGGCCACTTAGGTTACGTGACCTTGCGACGTTATAACAACCTGCCCGCCCAGCAGGTGGCCGCTAAGTTAATGATTGGTCACTTGGGCAAAGCAACCTAGGCCACACTAGCCCCGCCGGTTGAAGCACCTGCCATCCCAGTGCAGCGCTTAACTACAGTGTTTAACCGCTGTACCACTGTGCCAGGAAGCGTATGTGGGTTCACAGGTATCGGTTGACGTATACTAGGGAATGACCTTAAGGCGGAGTGTGAATGTGCCGTCCAATATTTTTTACATTGTGCATAGATGGTTAATTAGCTTAACCGACCTTGCTAGCTATTTAAATGTTGGCTACGGAAAAACATTTATTTAGGATAATGTACATTAGCTTGCAAAAGAGTTGGCTGACGTGCTTTCAACAAAGCACCGTCCGTGTAGCTTTATTTAAAAGCTCTACAAGAAACCGCGCGGAATTGAAAATATACTCCTTCACAGTGGTGCTACTTCAGCGCCCATGATAGGAATTCGCTTAACTTTTATCCCGCGCAAAGTTCAAACGCGAAGCTCTAAAAGACCAAGTGTAGCTGGGACAGCCGATATATGACTCCACAAAATAAAACAGCGCTCCGCTCTCAGTACCGTCATAGCTGGCGCTCGCTTGGCAGTGGCAGTGGTTTAGCTCTGGTTAAACCTGGAGGATTGCGAAAGCAACGAGGAGAGAGAGAGAGAGACAGCGGAGAGCGCGCGCCCGCGGCGGCGTCCCGGCACACTAGCTATGCGCCGCTACTGCGAGTGGGCAACTAGCGAGCGCGGCGACGGCGGCGTTCGCCAGCTGTGCGCCATACTCGCGCATGCGCAGTATGGCCTTGCGTCCGCTCCGCGAAATTACTCGCTGACTCGTGTAGTGTTGCTTTCGCAAAAAATTCTCCGTGCCCACGCTCCCGCGCATCGTCGCCGCCGCTCCTCAGCGTCATGTCTCGCTCACTCGCAGCATGCAATATTTTGTCACGGGAAGCGTCCTCGCGCTCTCACTAGGGGCAGGGCGGGGCTCCGTCGTCCGGTGCCCGACGGCGATGTAGAGCAGGAGCCAGCAGATGCGGCTGCCCAATTTCGGCGAGTAATCTGTCCAAAAACACCGCCCTCATTCAGCTGCCGACCCGACGCATTCGCTTGATCGAGGGAAACGCCGGCTGCGAGAAAGTGGCCTCAAAAATCTCCCGACGGCAGCCCCTAAATGAGGTCGCCCTGACGTTTGAGCACAAAAGGGTCCATTTCCGGTGGATCTTTTGGGGCTTTAAATTGGGGAGATAAATACGCTCTCCCCGTTTAACCGCCGCTTACACAGTTCAAAACCGCGCGGACCGCACCCCGTGGTCCGAGCTCTACCGAGCGCACGCCAACTGCGGCGCGCCTTGCTCTGGCAGAACAAAGGAACGACACACTGGCTGGCACAAAAAAGGCATTTATTGCTACAACAAAATACATTGAGGAATCGAGGATGACCGATTCACCAGCACGATTTGGAGTGAACATTCGCCCACGCTATTGCAAAGGGGAAAACTCCGAGGCCGGACGGGAGAGCTAGCGGGAGTATGTTCCTACACGAGGCGACCGCGGCGAAGAGTGGAGCGGCGCGCGGCACGTCCGCGTAATTCCCCGATGCCGAGCAGAAGAGAGCAGTCTCTCCCCCGCGCACGCGCAGCAAAACGCCATCCGTGGCGCTGGTGTCGCTGCGACGCGGGCGCCGTCCCCTGTTTAACTAACAGGGGAGGGCGCCCGCGTCGCAGCGACACAACAGTAACACAACTGAGGAGGGTGCCTTGCGGGGCAGCTAACCACAGTTCTGATGCAATGCAGGATAGCGAACCACAGGGAGCGAGTGCGTCCCCACAATCTTCACGTGGCGCCATGTCCATAAGTTCGGTGGTGTGTCGTCGTGCAAAAGTTATCAGGACACCGCGTACATGGCAAGGGCCACCCTTCCTCTAATGGCTGTATGGAATGAGAGCCATCTTGAAATTGCAACGAGTGCGGCGAAGAGACTCTCCCAGTTTCTGTTGAGGTTGTATAGAAAGTATCCGAACCCAGCCTTCCACTTTCTCTTATCACCGAAATTTAACACCCGACGGCACTCCTCTCCTGGTGGAACGGGTGTCGACTTGTCCGCGAATTCGTCAAGCAGTGCCCGAACCGCAACTCTAACCCTCGCCTGCAGCTGTAGTCCGCCGTGGTAAAGATATAGAGATGATATCGCAGCTACACAAAGGGTCAAGGAGAGAGCTGTGTTTCACATAGCGACAACGCTGTTATTCCCCTGGTCTTCACTGGAATGAAAGGCTATCAAAATGAGAGGACGCCCATTGGTGGAGGTTTCCTGTTGAATGTGTGCTTAACCAGCACCGCTGTCCAAGCATGTGTGCTTCATCTGGTGCACTGTTCAGTACTAAAGCGGACTGGGCACAATGGAAGATGTGGTTTTCATAATAGTACAGATGATAGGCCGCATACACCTTTCGTAAGGATATTTTGTATCGTCAACATGTAATCTTATGGACGCCCCTTCCTTAAAATTCTTAATGAAGGGCATTCGTCACTGGCAGCTTTCCACACCACCTCGAATGTAGAATGACAGTCAGATGTTTGGTACTGCGCCTAATAAATCACCAGCGTGGCACATTGACATCGCGCTGCAACTACGAGGGGGTACCCAAAAGAAACCGGACTTATTTTTGTTTGAAGTTATTTGTTCACAATATAAGCACAGACCTTCAAACTCCTTCAAAGTAATCCCCACTTGCAATGATACGCTTGTCGAATCTTTCATTCCATTTTTCAAAACATTGTTTAAATTCTTCTTTTGTGATGCTTGACAGTGCCTCCGTCGTTTTTTTCTACACCTCAGCACCACCAGCGAAATGCTTTCTATTCACCTATTTTTTTCATTCTAGGAAACAAGGAAAGTAGCACGGGGCAAGGTCGGGAGAGTATGAGGGTTGAGGAATAGGGGTCATGCCATTTTTGGTACAAAATTGTCGTAGAGATAGGGCTGTGTGAGCAGGGGCATTGCCATGATGGAAAAACCAGTCACCCGACCGCCACAAATCTGGCCGCTTCCACCGCACACTGTTGCCCAATCTTTTCGAAATATCTAAGTAGAAAGCCTGGCTAACTGTCTGACCGTGCGGAACAAATTCTCAATGGACGACTCCTCTCACGTCGAAAAAACAAATCAGCATTGTTTTGAGGTTTGGTTTCACCTGACGAGCTTTCTTGAGGCGAGGTGACTTTGAAGGTTTCCATTGGCATGATTGTTGCTTTGATTCAGGGTTCGATTCAGGAACACTTGAGTTGTCCCCATAGCATCGTCCTTGTACGTCTTTCTTAATATTTCAAGAGTTTCCATTCAACTTTTTCCAAGCAAAAAACAGAATTTCACCAGCGCCAGCTGTTCACGAAAATCAGCCACTGCAAAAACGACATTCACACAAAACAGTCGTCACTCTAAAACTCTGCCTAAACTAGTCTGACCTCCTTCAACGACGGCACTCGGCTTACTGACTCTGGAATGTTCGTTCTATGCGCTCCTAGTGGCAAAACGCGGTACCACAGAACCTTTGCTGACCAAAAAATTTAGTCCGGTTTCTTTTGGGTACCCCCTCGTAAACATTCAATGAAAACCTTTTTTTTGAAACTTTTATTTCTTCATGCTGTCTGTGTTTTTGGCCTACGCGGATCACAGAGAGCAAACTGCGAGCTGCATGTTATTAATTTCACAGGCAGTTTCTTTCGCATTCCTCGTGGTCTTGGAAATTGTTGCAGTTTGGGCAGCATCCTCCCCATTTGAAGGGCTCGCATTTCCTGGTCGTAGAGTTGAAATAGTACTTCGGCTCAAGTGCCTTGCATGGTCCAACTCTTTGAGGTTCCTCGCAACCTGCATGGAAGAGCCACCAAGATCTCGGCATAACTCCACAACTTTGTCATGAACGCTCACACACATATTTCTTTCCTGATCCCGCTCTACATCTTCCATGGTAAGGCCCTTAAGAAAGAGAGTCCATGCTTATTGCAGTGGTGTGCCACTGCTTCTGTATAGTGGTATCATGTTATTGGTTAAAAATTTATAATTGCCTTTTGATTTGTCGTTTGTAATTCACTCTGTTACTTCCCACTAATGCTATACAGTTTAATACTTCAGCAGGATTAATTAGGCAGGATTAATTATATTCTGCATAATTAAAGGCAGCTCGAAATGATCAATTTAGCGCTGCAATCAAATATTTTGTACATTTTATGAAGCTAAGGAGACCCCCTATTTCCTAAACATTGTTTTGGCTTGATTGTTTTAGTAGAACCTGCTTTTTATTCGGCGACAAGTATCAACAAACGACATTGGGATGCAAAACTTAAAGTGCGCAAAAGTTTCTTGCGCTTTTCGGTGGTTAGCTAGGTATCCGCAGAGCGAGCATTGCATATGAAGAATTCTATGATACGGTTTAGAAATCGCCTATTGCAAACTTGCCTGAATACGTAACTAGAAACAGGCAAGAATTTTAAATGGCGCATAAAATGTACAGTATAAAGTAATCTACGTAGTATGTATAGTATTTGTTTAGTATATAATATGTACATCCTTGTTTTTTCGGGATTTTAAACTCCCAAGCCTGTCAACCAACCAATTATCCGAGGTTGTAATATTAGCTGATTGTGCCGACATGTTTGTTTGCTGAAAACATTCCATGAAAACTGTTAATCATGAATTCTGCACAGGTTTGCACATGCTTGTGTGCAAGGAGTGGCCGCCTTCTGCTTTCCACACTTCTTATTTAGCATTCTAGGTTCGATAAGCGAGTTTGTGCTTCGTCTTCAACCCCTTTATATGAAGTAATGGTAGAATTTCTTCCCCATCCTCTCCACACACACGCTCCCAAAGTGCCAGTGTACTTCTTGTTTTGCACATTGATATTCTGTATGACCTGAGCAACATTGATTAGCTCGAGAAAGTAGAGAGAATTCTAACACAGAAACCATATAGCAGAGAGATATAAAACTCAAACACATACCGTCTGGATAGGTGCATTTTGGAGGGTCCTCTGAAAGAAGAAATTCATAATTTTTTTTGGAATTAGATCAAGCTTTGCGTTGTACTTTTCTGTAAACAAATGAAAACTCGCACAATCAGCTAAGTAGAGCAAACTTTGTAGAGCACGAAATTTTTTAAACATTTTCAAATGCAAAAAGACTACTGAGTTGGTGGAGCGCATATCTACCTAAATACCTGAGCATCATTCACATACTTCCCAAAACTGGCGTTCTGTATTCTGGGACTCCTCGGGTATGGCTGCGCCAAGAGATTTGCGGCGGTCCGGGGATTCCTTGTAGGTGTCAGCTGTTCATATTGAGCTACACATATCCTACACTATGCTTTAGTGTGCATATACGCGTATACATATATATATATATATATATATATATATATATATATATATATATATATATATATATATATATATATATATATATATATATATATATATATATAGATGAAGTGACAATTATTGTAGTTTTCTAGCAGGGTTAGGACGCTACAGTGGTGCAGATTAGCTTTTTTAAATGATCCAGACGTGCACAGAACTGTAAAGCGGAAACATACTATGAGCGGAAAACGTGGAGAAAAGCACAAGGGAGGAACGGAGTACGCAGACGACGGAGAAAAAATGTAAAGGAATGAGCAGCAACGGGGATGGAGGATTATCGGTAGCGCTATGAAGGAGAAACTGGACAGGAAAAGCGGCAAACGAAAGCCAAAGGCGCTCCTTCAACGCCGCATTGGAAAGGCGTCGGCGCTGAGCATACGGTGGTGACGGTGGCGAGTGTAAAAAAGTGTTCCCATGAGAAGATTTGTTAAAGGGCTAACAAAGTGACGACATGTGATCCTTTAGAGCGTGTGGAGGCGGTGAAAAAGGTAACGGTGTCGAAGTAAGAGAAGAATTTTAAGGCTTGGTTTTCAGCTTTGGTACACAGATGAACACCTCGGAACACCGTTTGGACGAAAACACGATGCTCCTCGTAATGATAATGATACGCATCTAACTGAAGAGGTATGAGGCAGTCCCAAGGCTGGGACGCATGTCTAAGGTACGAAGTTTTCTCCCGGCTGCGTGTTCTGTGTCAGCCTCCATGCTTACTCTCTCAGAGGCTGCTCGACTGGAGGGTGACGGGGAGAGCGTATTTGTGGTGCCAGCAACTACCCCAGCCTCTGTTCGAAGTGCCCTGGACGGTAAACCTGCCATAAACTGCACTCGAACAGCAAGTGTTATTTGTGCATTGTGCAGTGCGTGTATCCTTTCCAGTGTTTTGTGGCGTGCCCAGAGTGCGGCTACCGTACATCCTTGTCGGTTATGACTCATTCGGCGCTGAAAAAGCCCGCGTACAATATTTACAGCATTTTTTACTTTAGGATTTCATTTGAGGTACTACGGCGGGTCCATTTTAGCAGGCTTTTCTCAACCCCTACATATACTGGTATGAAACAATAAATATGCGTGCTATCCAGTCGAAATATCAGTAAACTTTTTTCCACTTAAAACAGTGCGCAGGGACAGGACAAAATCGAGAAACACACAGACACAGTCCTGTCCCTGGCACTGTTGTAAGTAGAAAAATGAACCAACTGGACCCGCTACTTCCCATGATCAGTAAACTCCTGTTACCTTTTAGAGTGTGCGTCTGCATAATTTGTTATTACGTATACATACATATATCTGAGGTTAAGAAACGCTTCGTTTACGAAGAGAATTATTTCGGTTAGACGTTTTCAGCAGAGCTTGTCCTTTTTCAAGATTCTGGATAATGAACGCCGTGGAGCCGAGACTCGAACCGTCGAAATGGTTGAACGAGTTTTTCGTTTGTGAATCCTCAAATATGGCCCATGTGGTCAGGTGGCGGA
Source organism: Amblyomma mixtum (assembly GCF_055824585.1). NCBI lineage: Eukaryota > Metazoa > Arthropoda > Arachnida > Ixodida > Ixodidae > Amblyomma > Amblyomma mixtum. Next base: position 51,175,465 of record NC_143020.1, read on the forward strand.
AGCATCAACTAGGTGGTAGAACACGTACAACTTTCCGAGAGGACACACCACCATCAAATCGCTTTATGGTGCATTTGTCTTGAAAACTCTTTCATCTCTTCAAAAATGCAGATTTCGTGCGTAAGTGGGATTTAAGCTCGTCTTGTTTTTATATTTTCGCATTATGTTCTTTATTTTCTTCGCCTATTAGCAAGTGGAAGATTTCTCAGAGTATTTTGGATGGTTTCGGTACTCAGCAATAGAATGCACAGTAACAAGCAATACAGGTAGCGGAAAACTAAGCACCATTACATCAACACCACGCGATTAATTCCTTACTTATTACCGATTATTGAATATTTGGTACTTCTATCGGGTTATAGTTATATGAGATATTCAGAGCGGAATGAATTCTAGGCTCATTGATTGCTCAAATTCGTTGTCTGTAACATTTATTTTGCGTCTCTCTGATCTTCTCAGTCATGTTACTTTTCATTGGTCTTTGAATATTGTTGCACCTTTCCTGACTGATATTCAATTCAAAAACACGCATTTGAGGAGCGATGTAGGGCGTTCCGCTTTTCAAGCGGTCCATCTTCTGTGGATTATTCAGCCAGAAAATAAAATCGTGGTCAAGAGAAAAAAACATTGCACTTGAATGATGAGTTTTCGATAAAGTTTCTCAGTGCTGATAATTTACAAGACTTTTCCCGTGCAATGCCTCTTTCTTCTCAAATGCGGACAAAATACAATCTATGGAAACAAAATCTTACCACAGTCTTGGCAACTTGCAAGGGCAGCGAGGAAAAGTGCCACGATGACTGAAGAGAATACTGCGTTCATGGCTTCTGCTGCAAGAATTCAAAACCCTGGCGAAAAGCTTCATCTTTTATACACTGAACGAGCGTCCTCGTAAAAAGCAAGAAGCGCATATCACGAATAAAATCAAAATGTGTCTTTATGGGTGGTATACCTCCGCTCTGTTTTCCCACGTGCGACCGGGTGCAACCTTTATCGCTGTGGGTTTTTTTTCGCTTCTAGTACCAAAGATACAGAGAGATGTAGCCAGTAGTTCTTTCAACCCCGAGCAAAATGTCAAATTCAACAGCAACATAGCACGTGGGGTAATAACTTTAGAGGGAAGTGAGCATTGCTTCAATGTCAAAGCCCTATTTCTTTACCTGGTAGATGTAAAGGAATATTTCAGTAACATAGCCGATATTACTGTGTTTAAGCCATTTCAGCCTCGATGAGGTCAACGTGGGGGCACATGAACTGTAAATAGAATGAACATAGACTGTTGCCCAAGGGCTTTGAACTTAGAGCCAAGTGAAGGTTACGATACTGTCGTTGATAACGTGGCCGCTCCTCGGCCATGTTTCGCTGCTCCAGCCTTTCCTCTGTGGGATTCAAGAGAACCACGCGGCGCCTAATAGCGCTGCTTTGCTGGTGCGCGACGTAGATACGGTGACTACAAAATTCGGAGATGATCTGAACATAATGCTTGGGTGAGGTGTCTGAGGTAGAGGCGCGAAAGCGATGATAGCGTTTATTGTTGTAAAAACATAAATCAACTACAGCCCGCTACATATTGCGGCTTACACAAGCACACGTCGAGTTCACAGTATGGCGCCCAGTCTCAAGGTGGGACACAGGGTTTGCAATGAACACCTGCTGCCATGTGTCGAGTAGCTCGTCAAGTAATAATGGGGACCGCGGTGAGCTGCCACCCGACTTCCAGGTTCATTTTTCTGATCAAAGTTGATGTTGATTCGCCATTCCAGAAGTAAGGAAGTCAAGGTTACACTAGGCATGGACAACAGGCAAGCAATCAAGTAACAGGAACATTAGGCATGGCAGCAGGCAAGCAAGAAAGTAACAGGAACACTATGCAAAAAAAGTCAAGGGAAGCATGGAGCAATGAGAGAAGTAGTATCAAGAATCGAAAAGAGCACAGTGAACAGTGGATTTATTAGTGGGTCACGGCGACCAACGCACGCAGCGGTCAGGTCGTAGCAAGACGGCAGAACCAGCCGAAGGAAGCAGCTCCAGCACGAGCCTCACGCCGGGACCACCAGCGATGATGACGAAGTGCGGAACCGCGGAGACGTCCTCTTCTTCTTCTTACAATGGCCCCGGCGAGAAGGAATAGCCATCCTGGCGACTTACGGCGAAGAGACGACAGGCGGGTTGTAATACGGTTTGAGGCGACTAACGTGGACGACCTCGCGACCACGACCGCGGTGGTCCGAGGAAGTTGTAACTGGCTCAACGCGGTAGTTGACAGGAGACTTGCATTGATTGACGCGATAAGGGCCATGGTACTTGATGGAGAACTTGCTGTCGGCAGGAACCGAAAGCCAAAATAGAGTCAGTGGAGAACGTCGGAGCAGGCCTGGCATTGTCGTGCACGTCTTTGCGGTGTCCTTGTGTGGCGGAGGTAAAGGTGCGGGCCAGTTGACGGCACTCTTCAGCCTTGTGAGCAAGGTCGGAGATAGTTGTGTCGGTAGGGTAAAATGGTGTCGATGGTACAGGATGGTTCACGGCCGTATAAGAGGAAGAAAGGGGAGAAACCTGTCATCGCTTGATGGGCGGCATTATAGGCAGAAGTCACAAACGGAAGTACTTGATCCCTGTTGGAATGGTCAGACGAAACGTACATTGCGAGCATGTCGCCCAGAGTGCGATTGAAACGCTCCGTGAGGCCGTTTGTTTGCGGATGGTAGGCAGTAGTCACACGGTGTATGATTTGACATGCTGAGAGGAGCTCTTGAACCACCTCTTGCAAAAATACGGCGCCCCTGTCACTGAAGAGCTCCCGAGGTGCGCCGTGACGGAGGACGAAGTGGTGTAGAATAAAATAAGCGACGTCACGAACCGTTGCCGTGGGGAGGGTGGCTGTCTCGGCATAACGGCTCAGGTGACCGACGGCGACGATTATTCATCGGTTACCTTCCGGAGTGCAGGGAAGTGGGCCATAAAGGTCAATTCCGATGCGGTCAAAGGGGCGACCGGGACATGGTGAAGGCTGCAGGGGACCGGCCGAGCGACAGGGTGAATCCTTTAGTTGCTGACAGGCATCGCACGATCGAATGTAGCGGCGGACAAAATTGTACATTCCACGCCAGTAGTAGCGCTGATGAAGCCGGTGATATGTTTTGAGGACACCAGCGTGAGCACTTTGCGGGTCAGTGTGATGATGGGCACAAACGTCGGAGCGGAGATGGCTTGGGATAACCAGTAACCATTTTCTGCCGTCAGGGTTGTAGTTTCGGCGATAAAGGAGACCATCCCGGACGGAGAAATGAGAAGCTTGGCGGCGGAGAGCTCGCGGATATGCAGCCATGGTAGGCGCATTGATGACATTGAACAGGGCAGAAATCCGAGGATCTCGGCGCTGCTCGGAAGGCATATCTGAGACTGTGAGAGTGGTCAGGGGAGGGTCTGGTGTGGGAACGGAAGGCAGGGACACCGGCGACCGAGAGAGAGCGTCGGCGTCAGAATGCTTGCGGCCCGAGCGGTACACAACACGGATATCATATTCCTGAAGGCGCAAAGCCCAGCGTCCGAGACGGCCCGACGGATCTTAGAGCGTAGCGAGCCAACAGAGGGCGTGGTGGTCTCTTATAACGACGAACGTGCGTCCGTACAGGTAAGGACGGAACTTGGTGATCGCCCAGGTGATCGCTAAACACTCTTTTTCGGTAACGGAGTAGTTTGACTCTGCTGTCGTGAGGGCACGGCTGGCATAAGCGACGACGTATTTTGAAAAACCATGCTTGCGCTGGGTGAGTACCGCACCGACGCCGACACCACTGGCATCAGTGTGGAGTTCCGTTGGAGCATCGGGATCGTAATGACGAATTATGGGCGGTGATGTCAAAACTTTGCGGAGCTTCGCGAAGGCCTCGTCGCAGGCCGGTGTCCAAGAGGACAAGTTAGCGGGTCCATTCATGAGCTTTGTTAGTGGGGCAAAGATTGTAGCAAAATTACGTACAAAACGACGAAAGTAGGAACATAGGCCCACGAAGCTGCGCAGCTCTTTGAGAGAGGCCGGTTTCGGGAAATCAGCAACGGCGCGCAGCTTCACAGGATCGGGGAGGACCCCATCTTTACACACGACGTGGCCGAGGATGGTGAGTTGGCGGGCGCCGAAGTGACATTTTTTAAGGTTCAGTTGAAGGCCGGCACGAGCAAGGCAGGTCAGCACCTGGCGGAGACGATGCAGATGGGTAGGAAAATCAGGAGAGAAAACCACGATGTCGTCCAGATAACAAAGACAGGTCTTCCATTTGAGGCCACGCAGCACATTGTCGATCATTCGTTTAAATGATCGGTGGCTCATGCGCGGCCTGAGGTCGTCAACCTTGTGGCCGTCATCGCAAAACACTGCTCGGACTTCCGAGCCCTGGCCGCTGACGCCAGGGGTCGAGCGGAAGTTCTCCGAGATATGTGGGCCGCGGGCCAACGAGAAAACGCGATGTTGCGCGAGCGTCTGGCGAGGGCCGAGGCGCGTCTGGAGACGTCGGCCTCCCGAGCTCAGGCGCCGTCTTTTGCGGATGTGGTGCGTGGCCGGGCACCTTCCTCTGCGGTGTTGGACACTGTGGAGGCGGTGCAGTCATCTGCGGTCGCCGGTCAGCCTTTGCGGCAAGTCCCACATCACGTGGCATTTCTTACTTCTTCGGTGGAGTCTCAGGTCGCGCCGGGCGACTTAGTTAAATCTCTAAAACGGAACATTAACCCGGAAGAAGCGGGAATTGGTCCGGTTGTTTTGCGGCCCACGGCGACCGGGGTAACAGTTTTGGCGCAGGATAGGTCTAGTCTTGAAAATTTGCGTACTGCGGTACAGTCCAACTCGGTTACTCGCGCAGTTATGTCTGTTAGGGTGGCCGAACGTCGCAGGCCGCATGTTAGGATCTTTGGAGCTGATCCTGATGTTGCGGATGGGTCTGTTATTGAACAACTAAATACAAAGAACCCGGGACTTGACCTTGATCCGCGCGCCACCAAGCGCCGTTACACCTTTAGACAGCGCGATGGAGCTAAGACTCATGTGTTAGAGGTCGCCCCAGACGCTTTTAAACGTCTTATTGAAAGGGGGCGTGTTTCTCTCGGTTGGTCCTCTGCGTTCATAGCAGAGGACTTACATGTGCCCATGTGTACGTTTTGTGCAACCTATGGGCATTCGCGTCGAGGATGTAAGCAGTCAGCGCATCCTGAGCGGGCCACCTGCACGAAGTGTGCGCGTAACCATCTTGCGGGGACTTGCATGGTTCGCGCGGGTAATGCGGAGTTGGCCTGCGCGGAGTGTTGCAGGGCGGGTCGTCGGGGCCCGTCGCATCCTGCAGGGGCGCGGTCTTGTCCCATTCTGATCGAGCGAATGGCAAGACTGTGTTCCAGAACTGATTATGGCGAGAGGTAAAAAGGGAATCTTGGTGTCGAGAGGGCGGGGAGCCGTGAATTTTCTTTTTCTTCTTCTTTTTCTTTTAAGTTGGGGCTGGCGATGCGCCTCTGGGCGCTGGCGTTTAAGTCCTGAAGCATTAGCACTTCTTCTTTCTTTCTGGGTTTGCCTTTCTGATGGTGGATGGGTTTTTCCATTCGGTTTTCGTCTTCTTCTTTTGATTTTAGTGCCGCGCCTCTTAGGAGTGCTGGCGATTGTTCGTTCTTTTTCTTCTTCTTCTAATTTCTCTATTTCATTTCTGGTTTTTAAATCCACCGCTAATTTTCTTAGTCTTTTTTGCTGTAATGTGTTAGCACTTCTTCTTTCTTTCTGGTTTCATTTTTCTGATGGTAGAGGGTTTTTCCCCTCTGTACTTCGTTTTATTTTGATTCTGATACCATGTCTTTTTGGAGTGCTGGCGATTGTTTGTTCTTTTTCTTTTTCTTCGTTATTTGTTTTGTTTTTGATTTCTAAATCCGTCTCTAATTCTTTTAATCTTTGTCACTCATATTTTGCAATTCTTTTGATTGATTGGCAAGCTTTAGAATTTCTTTTTAGGCACTGTGAAGCTTTGGCACTTCTTCTTTCTTTCTGGAATTTTTATTCTGATGGTGGTGGGTTCTTTCTATTCGTTTTTCGTCCTTTTCTTTTGATTCATGCGTTTTGCCTCTTTGGACCGCTAGCATTTATCTGTTCCTTTTCTTTTTCTTCTTGTTTTTTTTTGTTTTGTTTACGCTTTTTAATTCTGTCGCTAATTTTCTCAGCCCTTTTCGATCGCGGATTTCAGGATCGCGAATTGTTTTGCTTGATTGGCTTTTTTCAGAATTTCGTTTTAAGTACCGCCATGCTTTGGCACTTCTGTTTTCTTTTCGTTTCTTTGTTTTGTTTACGGTTTTTAATACCGCTGCTATTTCTCTTAGCCTTTTTCGTTTGCTGTTTCCCAGTCCTTTTGTTTTTGTTGACTGGTTGGCCTCGGAGTTTCTTTTTGGGTACTGTGAGGCTTTTTCACTTCTTCTTTTTTTCGGGATTTGTCATTTTGACAATGGGTTTTTTCAGTCTGTTTTTAGTCTTTTTCTTTTTCCTCTTGCACAGTGCATCTTCGGGATTTTGACGATTATTTTTTCTTTTTCGTTTTGTTTTTCTTTCTCGGCTTTATTTATGGTTTTTCAAACCGCCGCCCTCTTTCTCAGTCTTTTTTGTTCACGGCTCCCCTGTTTTTTCGGTTTGCTTGAGTGGTTTGTTTTAAGACGCGTTTTTAGGTATTGTAAAGTCTTCGCACTTCTTCTTTCTTTCTGGGTTTGTTTTTCTGATAGTGGTGGGGTTTTTCCATTCGGTCTTCATCTTCTTCTCTTGTTTTTTTGGTCGTTCTTTTTTGGAGCTCTGATGTTTTTTTGTTCTCCTTCTTTTTCTTTTTGTTTCTTTGTTTTATCTAGGGTTTTTAATTCTGCTGCTTCTTTTTCAAGTCTTTTTCATTTGCGGCTTCCCCGACCTCTCGTTTCACTTGCCTGGTTAGTTTTTGGATTTCTTTGTGGTAGGTTTTTGGTCCTATTTGATCGTTGTTTGAGGACTTTAGAGTACAACTTGCTTGATGTGCCAGCACTCCGGTCTTTTCAACAGGCCTTTTTAGTGATTAACCTGGTTTTTTGTCACACTCTTCAGTGGGCGGTCCACTTAGCATGTTTCGATTGTGGTTCTGTTTGGTTGTTTTATTTTTCATTGCATAATTTTACGAAATGGCTCAAAATATTTCGGTAAATTTTATTCAGGCTAATTTGGATCATTGTCGTAGAGCAACCGGAGTGCTGGTGGCAGAGATGATGGCTGGTGATTTCGACTTTGCGATCGTATCGGATCCTTATGTGCGAGCCGGCAAGATTCCCGAATTACCTCAGACCTGGCCATGTTTTGCAGATGGCCGTGCTCCGAGGACCGCGCTTGTGGTATGTCGGACGCGGTCAGATTGCTTCCCGCTTTTGATTACGGAGTGTGTGGTTGCAATTAGATGTACTACATCAATGCACTCATTTCTCTTGATTGCAGTCTATGCGCCCCCTCATTCTCCTATGTCGCCCGTCCTGGGAGTGGTGGAGCATGCTTTGATGCTCGCGCCCGGACTGCCCGCGGTAGTGGCGGGGGATTTTAACGCAAAACATGAGGTTTGGGGTCCGGGTGTTTGTGATGCGCGGGGGGGGTGAGCTTCTTAGCTTTGCAATGAGTTCGGGCCTTGTAGTTCTCAATGATCCAGCGTCCCCTCCCACATACACAACAAAATACACTGACAGTTGGATCGACGTCACTCTCGCCACGCCGAGTTTAGTGCTGGCGGGGGTGCGTTGGTCCGTTTCAGATGTCGAAACACTCTCCGAACATAAACACATACATGTACACATTGGTGGTGGCGGGGGGACCGCCAGGGAACGTAGGCTGACGCACGCCGGTACGACGCGACTAATTAGAAACTTAGTAAACAATGATTTTTTCAGGACGATTCAGGGTGCGTGCTTAGCTTCGGGAGCGGCACTCGATCGAATAATGGAAAAATTTTACTCTATATTTGACAAGGAGCGTCACAGACAGTCATCGGTTAGTCGTGCTGGTTCAGGCGGGGCGGCGGTCAGGCGGGCGGAGTGGTGGACTGTGGAGCTGCAGGCTGAGCGCCGGTGTGTTCGCGCACTTCGACGCAGGTTTCAGCGCTGTCGAACCGAGCCGCTCCGTCCGGTTTACCGGGCGGCCTTTAATAAGGCTTTGACCAGTTTTAGGAACCGGGTTGCTGCTGCGCGTGAGGCCGCTGCGCGCGAGTTGGCGCGACAGGCGACACTTGAAAATTTATATGGCCGTCCTTTTAAACAGGCTTTTGGTCGAATGAGAGGACCGGTGATTTTGCCCCCTCTTGTTCGGCCGGATGGCACGTTTACCAGTTCTCTGCTGGAGACGGCGGAGCTTCTTTTGAATGCTCAGGTCCCATCTGATGATGTTGCTCAGGACTCACCCGAGCATGCGGTGATGCGCGCGGCGGTATTGAGATCCGATTTGGGAGGTCCCGACGACGTACCCTTCACGTTTGGAGAGACGGCGCTGGCGGTGGCGCGGGTGAAGATTGGTACGGCGTCGGGATTGGACGGGATCACGCCACGCGTGGTCCGTGAGCTTTGGGCAAGTCATCCAAATTTCTTTTTGTTTCTTTTTAATTCGGCTTTGAAATTGGGTTATTTTCCTTTGTCTTGGCGTCGCGGGCGCATTATTTTTTTTCCCAAACCTGGCCGGCCGCCTGATGCCACGTCATCTTATCGCCCGGTCGTGATGAATTCGACGCTCGGTAAGGTGCTGGAGCGTCTGCTGTACGGGCGGCTGTATCATTTTCTGGCTAGTCGTGGGCTGCATCATGAGGCGCAATTCGGTTTCACCAGGGGTCGGGGGGCGGTTCACTCGCTCTACGCCCTGGTTTCAAAATTGCGTTCGTTGCGGGACGGCGGCCTGCACGTGCTGCTAGTTGCCATAGATTTCAAGGGGGCTTTCGATAGCGTGTGGCATCCTCTGGTGCTGAGTTCGCTCAGTGCTTGGGGATGTCCGCGGAATCTCTGCACGCTGCTCCGATCATTTCTTTCCGATCGAGAGGTGGTGTACCGCTCTTGTGCGGGCGACGCGGTTGCGCGTCCCACCTTAGGCAGTCCGCAGGGTTCCCCGCTGTCGCCTCTTCTATGGAACGTAGTGGTGCGTGGCCTTCTATCGGTGGAGATGCCACGGGGTGTGTCGGTCCAGGCTTATGCGGACGACGTTGTCGTTCTTGTGCCTGGTCCCAGCAGAAAGGAGATTGAGGTTTTGGCGGAGGATGCGCTCGGTCGGGTCGCGTCTTGGGCGAAGGAGACGAGGATTACCATCACACGGGAGAAGACGGTGTGCGTTCTCATTTCTCCTCCTCGTAGGGGTATGGGACGCACAATGCCCGCAGTCCACCTTGACGGTGTACGCTTGCCTTTTCGGCCAGCGGTCAGGGTGCTGGGCGTCGTCTTCGACCGCACTCTCTCCTTCATTCCCCATGGCGACAGGCTCAAGGAGCGTGCCGAGAAGCTCTCTGCGCGCCTTAGTACCTTTTTGCGGCTTAGCGGCATGCCGGCACCTCCCCGTTTGCGGGTGCTTTATCGCCAGGTCGTGTTGCCCACGCTCGCTTACGCGTCGCCGGTGTGGTGGACTGAGTGTCCCCACTCAGGTCTTCGCGCGCGCATTTTATCGGTGCAGAGAGCTCCGCTTTTGGCGTTAGCGGGTGCTTATTCCACGACTAGCACGAGGGCGCTGCAGATTCTTCTGCACGCGCCGCCGCTAGCTCTCGACCTGGATCGGCTGAACGCGGAGTTTGAGCTTTTTGCTCTTAGCCGCAATGTCTCTTTTGGTGCGAGACAGTTCATTGCGACCGAGGCCGAGAGACCGTATGATGACTCTCTCCAGCATCCGGCGGCGGTGGTTGCTTTTCAGCACGTGCGGTTGGATGTGCGCGCTGCGGCGATGATGGCGTCGTTGCCGGGCGTTCATGTCTACACCGACGGTTCTTATACGCCGACCGCCGCGGGCGCCGCATTCGCTGTTTTCGCGGCCGGGCTTCGCATTCGGGCTGTCGGTCGGTTTCGTGTTGAGGGTGCCTCTGGTGCCTATTGCACGGAGGTGGTTGCCTTCAGGGAGGCGCTTGGGCATGTGCGTGAGTTGCCTGGAGAGTCTGCCGTTTATGTTTATACGGACTCTCTCTCTCTCCTTGCGGCACTCTCGGTTTATCACACCACCGATTGCCGGGTGGCCGATCTGAAGGATTCTTTGTCCACCATTGCCCGGAGGCGCCCCATCAAAATTTTTCACGTCCCGGCTCACTCGGGAGTCCTGGGCAACGAGGTTGCTGACATTGTTGCGTCGCGGGCCAATCGTTCGCCGCGGGTGAGGTTGGCGCTGCGTTTGAGGGCAACAGTTCGTCGTGCTTTTCGTGAAGTCGTTAATTTGCGGTGGTCGGTGTGGTGGCGAGAATCTAATGCAGGCACGGGTATTTATGAATGGGTGCCCGACGTCCTTCATTTGCCTGCATCTTTTCCTCCTCCCAGACCACTTGTGACTGCTTACCGGTCATGGCCGGTTTCCAGCTTACTTTCATCGTTTTGGTCTGGCACCTTCGGCAGAGTGTCCTTGTGGTCACTCTGTCGGGGATGTCAGCCATTATCTATCCTCATGTCCCATCACAAGGGATTTGGCGCAGCAGCTCCCGGGTTTTGCGGATCAGAATGCTGGTCGCCACACTGTTTGGCGGCGGTGGTTAGATGATCGCCGTGCGTCGGAAATTCTGCTCCGTATTGTGTCAGAAATCAGCCGCGCTCTACCAGATCGAGTGCGGGCGTCTCGAGCGCGACCTTTTTAGTCTTCAGTCGAGACCCAGTATTGGTATTCCCTGTCGTTTATCTTCAAATTTAGTTTTTTTTTTCCGTTTACCTTTTCTTTTTCCACTTTCTTATCTCTAAAATATATTTTATTTATTTATTTATTTTTTCTTTTTTCGGGTCTCGGCTTCTGTTCCTTCATTATTCCTTTATTGTATACAGTTTTACTTTTTCCATACCTTATTCTGTTCTATTTTTTTTATTATTATTTTTTATTTTATTTTTTTTTCACGCATAGTTTACTGTCTTGTCTCCTTTGCCTTTAGCAGGAGTCTACAACAGCAAGCAAAATTATGCTGTACCAGCCCCTGTAGTTGTAATAGTCCTGCGCGTCTTCTTTGGGTGACGGGACTTTTATATGGCAACTGTCCATCGCGCCAAAGCCCTGCGGAAGGCCTGTGCAGGCTTCCAACTGTCGCACGTGATTTCTAACATTGTTCAGTGACGGAAACCGCACAACCTGGGGCTCGAGAACATCTACGACAACGTCACAAAACTCGCGGAAGATCAGGTTCACGGATGGCCGACCCACGCCGAAAAGATGCGCCACAGTCCTTTCCTGTGCCAATGTGGCGAGTCTGTACAGAGAGAGAGCGCGACGCGCTGGTGTAGGGGTATGCAAGCTCGCATGTTCGTATCCTCCCGTGTTAGTGAGGGACACGAGCTCACGATGTATGCAAATGTGGAACAGGTCACGCGAAAGTTGGCCTTGAAGTCTTCATCCGACAACGTCGGCACGGTGGTGTTGTACCAAGACGGTGGTCTGGAAAGCGTCCACACACTCCTTTGCCTGGCAGACATCGCCACAGCGAGTGCAGCGAGGCTGCGACACCGCCTCTCTGCCGCCTTCCGCTTCTTTTTGACAGACGCTTTCTGAACGCGCACAGCTTGCAGTTCAGCCCTTTTTGCTGACAAGGCCTCGTAGTGCGCAACCAGGAGAAGCAAATCGGGTGGACGATCACGGTCGCATTCATGAAGCGGCCGGCTAAGCGCCATTCCACAGCTTTCTCGGGTTCGCATCGCGAAGTCGCAAAACGTTCAACACAGCACCTGCTGAATCGCGCAGACGGGCACTCGCGATACGAATGACAAAAAGAAATGCACAGTGGTGCTGCGGTTAGTACAAGCGATGGAACGTGAAATGGGACACTCCACCACATTGAAACCACAATAGGCAGTACTGTAGTACCACAACAAATGCAGCCATTCCGCAACGCCATAAATCGTATTGAATCGGCAAAATAAGCTTCTCCGCTTGTTTTGCAAGCAGCTCTTGCAAATAGTTAGAAAAACACACTGTACAGCATGTAGCGCAGAAAATAAATAGAGAAACAAAATTTTTTTGAGTTGGTGATGTAAAAAGTTCGTGTCACGTGATAAATCGCCGAAACGGAACTGAACCGACCGAACATGTAAAGTGCCGAGTGAGGCAGCCACCACTGTTCCGTTCCCACGGTCGTTACGGCGTTCAACTGCCGTTTGCGTTAACGGCCGTTGTAAGTGCCCGTGTAACAGGGGTATTAGTCTACATGCGGTGTTCAGCCCCGCCACGGTGGCTCAGTGGTTACGGCGCTCGGCTCCTCACCCGAAAGACGCGGGAGGCGAAATTATAGAGGCCTGTGTACTGTTCGATGTCAGTGCATGCAAAAGAACCCCAGGTTGTCGAAATTTCCAGAGGCCTTCACTACGGCGTCCCTCATAGACTGAGTCGCTTTGGGACGTTAAACCCCAATAAACCAAACCAAACCAAATATGCGGTGTTCACATGCTAAGCCATGAGGTCACGCCCTCCTGAACCAGTAGATAACTAAAGTAGCACCGGCGCGCCTGGCACGAAGTGCACATATCGTGTTCACGTGCTAGGCCGAGCCGTCAGGGCTGCAGCAGAGCAGCACCTTAGCACGAATTCCACAAGTAGTGTTCACGTGTTAGGCGCCTGAGCGGCAGTGCGCCTACGCACGAAGTCCCCATGGGCTGTTCACGTGCTAGTCCGTGACGCCATGCGTGCAGGCGCGCATAAATAGCAGCTGTGGAGTATCCTTGCAGTCAGAGCCATGGAGTCTAATACTGAACAAGGGTGTCTAGGCTCTAGATACAACGGGCACTTGCCCTTGTCTGGCCCCATCTAAGCTAAATAAGCGTTTTAGCCTAGAACTGACCCAGTTTGAACCAAAGCATACAACTCAATGTAGTACTTACTTTGATCTCGTCATACATACATTAGGTTGGGGCAACCTATCAAGAAATAAAAATAATAAGGGATCTCGTCTTACGGAGAGAACCAATCCAAGCCTCGCTTAATGTTTCGAAGATTTCCACCAAGACAAAGTTATTTACCGACAACCACAGTTTAATCGTAGCTGTCACCAAGAATCATCAACAATAAAAGGCATTGCTTCACGTTAGAAGTGTGTTCATTAGTTAAACAACGAGACAGTTTAAAATAGTTAATCTCGCTTTAGCTTTGGCTAAACCCACTAGAAGCGGTAGCTTCACGATGGTTTAGCTCCAAAATGCGAAAGAAACGGTCAACGAACAGAATAACAAGGCTTTGCCAGGCTAAAGCATCGTGATGCTGCGCCTTCTATCTCGGTTTAAACAAAGCTAAAGCACTAGTTATTTTGTTATTTCACTCCCTTCTTTATCTCTTCCTTTACGCCGCAGTTCGGTTATGTCAGACAGGTTCTGCGTCAATTCCTTTGTTCAAAACCAATTTCCAGTTTCAATATGCTATTAGTTCACACTGATCGAATCACGAATGTTACTCGAGAAAATTTCTGTAAATAGTATGAAGCACAATAGATGGTGTCTACATGCAGCCATTAACGGCCTCAGCGGTAGAAAAATTACTATGCGACTGCTCTGCACGTTAGATGTGAGCTGCACGGTGACGATTATGTTGCAGAAAATAAAGACCTGCGTTGCCATGTGCTCTGTGGTTTCCTGTATGAATCCCTCAACTAAGCTCTGGTGGAAGCGATTATTTCAAATTGTAAATTTACTTTGCTTTTCATTCTAGTTTATATTATAATTTATCGCCTGTTTCCTCTCGCTGTTCCTTTCATGGTGATATCCCTGGACTTTCATCTCCTACATTGTCTGATATACATTTGTTGTTGATGTAGTTTAGTGTATTCAGCGTTTTTTCCGGTTAACTGTGAAGTGTGATGTGTTTGAACGTTTTTTTGCTGTTCCTATTTTTCTGTTGCTTTCGGCTAATCTTATTTTGTAAAGCGTCGCACGCGACTTGCCGCTACCTGCCAGGCGCTGCCATAGAAGCCCAATGATGCTTCGGCAGGCCTGAATCTGTAAAATGTCTTTGCAGTGCAGAATAAACTGATTGATTGATTGATTGATTGATTTATTGATTGATTGATTGATTGATTGATTGATTGATTGATTGATTGATTGATACATTGATTGATTGAAATGAACCTCGTGACTAAAATATCAGTGTTATGTGTTTCTTTCGCACTGGGCTCAGGACTGTTTTCAACTCTGCGTAACAACATCGCAGCGTGTGCATGCAGTGTTCTTTTGCGCAGAACATGATGCGTGGTTAAGTGTTGTCAAAGAAGAACATAAATAAAAGCGACATTTTTAAAAAGAAGTTGTTACGGGCCTGTTTTTTTTTTAATTTTCAATTGCAAGTTTTTGTTATCTTCATTTGTTATTGAGCCGCCACGATGGCTCAGCGGTTATGGCGTTCGGCTGCTGAGCCGATAGACGCGGGTTCTTTACCGGCCGCGGCAGTCGATTTTCGCTGGAAGCGATATTCTAGTGGGCCGTGTACTGTGCGCAGTGCACGTTAAAGAACCCCATGTGGTCAAAATTTTCGGAGCCCTTCACTACGGCGTCTCTCATAGCCTGAGTCGCTTTGGGACGCTAAACCCCATAAACCAAACGAAACCATTTCTTATTGGCTCTAAAACGCCTTGACTTCTTGACATTAAATTAGGCTTTAATAGCGATAGCTGTTTCTACAATTTTCTTGACTAATGATTAGCTGCTGTACATATAGTGAGGAGCTGAGACAGCGACAGCAAGTGACGACTGCTGCGCCATTGTACTCGGACGTGCGGAAACAGCAGGTAGTCTTTGTCGATGCCGCAGGATTGTCGATCCCACAGGGTCCCACAGTATTACGACAGGATTACGCGAAGCATGCCTAAGGTCGTCCAGCATTAATGAAGCTACAACACACGATACTGCTACTAAACGCCGCGCTAGCGATAGAGCGCGGAAACGACGTGCCAATGACGACTCCATGTGGGGCGTAGGGGTCGAGGGCTCCATATAAAAGGTGCATGCACTGGTCGAATCGAGGAGTGGCCGGTGCTCGCGGATGAGGTCGACAGAAGCACTAACAGTCAGTCGCTGGGACTGCTGCAAACACCGCTGATGCGGTATTTTAGAAGGGTGACTTAATGTAAATTGTTACATACATGCTTACAATTCGTAACATTCACGATTCCTGCGTAATGATATCATTGAAATTGTGCAGCTCGCAGTATGCGTAAACAATATAAATTTTATTCAACTACTCAGCTTACGCTGCCAACCTATGAAGGGTAAGCAATTATTCGTATTAAATAAGCCAGTCACATACGAGAAACCCAAGCCTTACTTCTGGGAAAGAAGCCCACCGCCACTCACACCTGGCAGCACACAGGAATGTTTCCATTTTTGTGATATGAATCAATGGGAGATTGTAATTATCTAATCATTCAAGGTAATTGACTAGAACACAGGAGAAAAAACAAATATTCCACTAGTGGGATCCGAACCCATAACGTTCCAATTCGACGTCCGGTATTCTCCGAACTGAGTTACGGTGACGGCTTTTCCATCTGCTTTCGAGGGTATCTATGTTGCCTGTAACTAACCTTGAGGGTTTTCACAAGCTACACCCTCCTCCATATACGGCGAGTGTAGTACATCCTATATTGTCCGGAGTGTGACTTAGACATCATCGAACGTAACGGCACAAGCTTAGCGATAACCCTCTTATTCTACTTAAGGCATCAAGACTGCCAGAAACGAAGCCCTCGCTAAGTTACTGCACACACCTACTATGTCCCCTGCTATTGTTAAAGGCTGCATTGATAAACACTGTCACGGCGAGGTTGCAGGAAACGGAAATATGCTTGAAAGCAGAAGATTGCACAGCGGTCGCCTTAGCTTAGTTGTTATAGCGCGAAAACGAAAAATTTGGAGGTCACGACTTTGGATCCCACCAGCGGAATGTGCTCGTTGTTTTTCTTTTGTTTTCTAATAATTTATCATTACGTGATAAAATATTTGCACTGTTAATCTGCTATCGATTAACACCACTGAGAAAAAATAGAAACATATCCCATTGCTCCTCGGTTTTGGTGGCTGCTGAGATCCTTTTTATGTATTGTAAAGACGAAGATGAACATTCTGGTCAGCGGCGGCATTGCCATCGCTGCGCGTGCTGTGTGTTCGCTTTGGCTAACATACGAAACATCAGGATCGGTACGGAAAAGCTAATAAAACACCAGAGATGGGAAACAGGCAAGGAAGGATATTAACAGGAACACTATATAAATAACGGTCCAATGAAAACGAACAATGGCCGAAATAATCTAAAGAACCTTAAAATAATTGGTATGGTTTTCAGTACATAAACACAGTAGACATGCGCAAGCGTTCGCTTAGCCTGGTTGGCTCATGGTTATGCTTTCCATTGTCATCGGAAAGCATGGCAACGTTCGTAGACTCCGGTTTAGTATCGACCGAGATTAAGGTGAACTCATCTGTTCGCGCCGCAGATGGATGTTGATGTTGAGCGCGATGTCCGATGCACATCACGAGAGTGCGTTTAAGTAGGATTCACGGTGTGCTCGCACTTTGTCCTGCACTCTTTCGCAAAGAATGTGCGAAGACACCGTCCATTCCGCTTTCAGATAGTAAAATGTAATTTTTGAAGGTACAGAATCGCACCGTCATTTTGAGCCCTGCGCCCACCATTCTTGTTGTTTCTTACACGTAATTGGTTTTATCTTCGGTATTTATGGTTTCACCCTCACTATTTTACCGTGTTTCTTGTTGGCATTATCTTCGTTTTCATTGTTTTAACTTTGGTTCTACTTTCGTGGTTGTTATTGATTTTCATCTGACCACCTGTTTTTTTTACCACTTGATAGAATGTTGAATGTTTTCGCTGTTTCTTAGCCTCTGCCCATGTTCCGGCACCTTGATATCATGCACTGAATGTGAGATTCTACGCAGATAAAAGGTTTGGTTTTGTAATGTGCTTTTTCTAGGTGGTGGTGGTAGTGGGTATAAAAAGATTTATGACTTTTGAAATAAAAGTTGGAAGTGCATGCTCTGGTGTGTGTGCCCCTTTCACGCTAACTGTTTTTTCACGCTAACTAATAAACGCTGGAGTCAAAACATATTTTTATCTCGTGACAGACCTAACAGTATAGCAGAAAGCATATAACGAGGTAATTTGAAAACGATACTCGGTGGTCATTTAATCGAACAATTCATTCGTTCTGTAATTGCTTATATTAGTGGTTCAAGCAAAAGTCCTTCCTGTGGGACTGGCGGCTTCTCAACAAATGCATGCAGGGCTGTGCCTTCTTTCACTCTATTATTTAGCTCTTATCAGCAACTGAGTGGTGGTAGCTTATGGTGACGCTTTCTGTTGGTGTTCACGCAAAACTATCAGAACAATCATTTCTTATTGATTGCTCGCAAGGCGTGCAGCACCTCGATCATCCAATCACCGACCCCGCACTCTTGTCCTCTTCGCTCCAATTCCGTTCTCCCAACCAAGTTTCTCTCCAATCCTAAGCCACATCTTTCTTTCCCTGCTTCTCCCGCCGTCTATCCGCAATGAGGGCAGCGTACTTGCACCACTTGCCGATCTTCTGCTGACCCCCAAAGTTGCACTGGCCCATAACGTGGCTACCGTCAAAGGGAACATTGGGTCACAGTCATTTCTGAATGTGGCCTTCTCGACCCATGGACTCTCGTCCGGCATTTTGTGGTGGCAGACTCCCGTCTTGGTTGCTGTGAAATCGCTCCTCTTGACACTGACCGTGTTCCAGTTACTGCAGAACCCCATCACCCTCCCAATCCACCGATCAACGCGGCTGGCCGTATGCTGTCATCTTCGTACTCTTTTCTAGGCTCTTATCTGAGAGCTTTACCTGAATTACAATATCATCATCATCATCAGCCTGACTACGCCCACTTCAGGGCAAAGGCCTCCTTCAAGTCTCTCCAATTAACCCTGCCCTTAGCCAACTGTAGCACCGTAACCCAACAAACTTCTTACTCTCATCTTTCCACCTAACTTTTTCCCACAACCTGCTTCGCTTGCCTTCTCTTGGAGTACACTCCGTTAACCTTAAAGACCAGCGGTTATCCTGCCTTCGCATTAAATGCCCCGCCCAAGTCTATTTCTTCCTTTCGATTTCGACTAGGATAAAATTAGCACTTTTTGTTCCCTCATCCATTCCGACCGCGTCCGATCTTTTAACGTTACACCGACAGTTTTACTTCCCGTAGCGCTGCTCTGTTCTTAAGTTAAGCTGAACTCGTTTCGTTACGCTCCACGTTTTTGCCCCATAGGTGAGTGCCGGCAAGATACATCCGTTGTATACTTTTCTCTTGAGGGATATTGGTAAACTGCCACTCATGATCTGAGAAAACCTGCCATGTGTGCTCCACCCCATTGTTATTCTTCTAGTTACTTCCCTCTCATGATCCGGTTGAGTGCCTCTACCTGCTAAGTAGACGTATTGCCTAACCACTTCCAGCACCTCGCTACCATTTCTTAACTGCTGTCCCTTGCGAAACTGTTCAACATTACTTTGGTTTCGTGCATGTTAATTTTAAGGCCTATAGGTCTGTTCTGCCTGTCGATCTCATTGATCGTGTTTTGCAGCTCATCTCCTAAGGAACTTAGCAGGGAATATCACTAGTGAATCGTAAATTGCTTAGGTACCTTCCATTATCTGTTATCCCCAACAGTTTCCAATTCATATCTCGGAACACACTCCGTAAACAGGCGGCGAATGGCCTGGCACCCTTCTTCATTGGAATATCATTAGAAACTTCACTAATAATTACGGGAGCTGTAGTTCCGCTATTTTTTGCATAAGACTCTTCTACATCGGGACTTACCAGTGTCTGCATGACTGCTGAGGTTTCCGCTGAGTCAAAAGCTTTCGCGTAATCAATGAACGCTATATACAGGGGTTGGTTATATTCTTCGCCTTTCTAAATCACCTGATTGATAGTATCAGTATGTTTCATTGCCGAGTATCCTTTAGGAAAAGACTGTCTGATCATTGTGTGGCTACTGTGTTTCTGTTTTCTCATGGCCAGAATCAGTTCTTTTTCATAACAAATATCAGTCGTTATGCAGTAATCACCTTGTCATGATGTTCGTTAGGAGAAGAACTTTCCGACCATTATCTCGAAAGTCCGCTGCGCGACTGTGCTGCATCTCGCACACCTCCCAAGTTTACAGCCTAGAGTTCCATGTCAGCGATATTCATGACTTTCACGCATTGCGACCTTTGTACCGCTGCCCCGCAGACAGCTATGTCACCGCTGCTGCAGCTGCTACTACCCAAATGGGCAGGATTTTTCGGCATTAAGATATTTCATCATGTATTCTTGAGTGGTGTTCCAAGTAGTATCGCTACTTAATCATAGCAGGCACCCTTGCCAAGAACCACAAAAATACCGCTAGGCGCGCCAATGAGAAGGTGCATGAAGGGGTGGCCTATCGTAAGGGCTTTTTGGCGTGGCGAGTGAAAAATCAAAAGCACGGGTCGGGCAGGTGGTCCCCAAATAGCAACCTTGACAGCAAGGAGGCCACTTAGGTCACGTGACCTTGGGACGTTATAACAACCTGCCCGCCAAGCAGGTGGCAGCTAAGTTAATGATTGGTCACTTGGGCAAAGCAACCTAGGCCACACTAGCCCCGCCGGTTGAAGCACCTGCCATACCAGTGCAGCGCTTAACTACAGTGTTTAACCGCTGCACCACTGTGCCAGGAAGCGGATGTGGGTTCACCGGTATCTGTTGACGTATAATAGGGAATGACCTTAAGGCGGAGTGTAAATGTGCAGTCCAATTTTTTTTTACATTGTGCATAGATGGTTAATTAGCTTAACCTACCTTGCTGGCTATTTAAATGTTGGCTACGGGAAAAACATTTATTTAGAATAATGTACATTACCTTGCAAAATAGTTGCTGGCGTGCTTTCAACAAAGCACCGTCCGTGTAGCTTTATTTAAAAGCTCTACAAGAAACCGCGCGGAATTGAAAATATACTCCTTCACAGTGGTGCTACTTCAGCGCCCATGATAGGAATTCGCTTAACTTTTATACCGCGCAAAGTGTAAAAATCGAAGCTCTAAAAGACCAAGTTTAGCTGAGACAGCCGGTATATGACTTCACAAAATAAAACAGTGATCCGCTCTCTGTACCTTCATAGCTGGCGTTGGCTTGGCAGTGGCAGTGGTTTAGCTCTCGTTAAACCTGGAGGATTGTGAAAGCAACGAGGAGAGAGAGAGAGAGAGAGTCAGTGGGGAGCGCGCGGCCGCGGCGGCGGCCTCGGCACGCTAGCTATGAGCCGCTACTGAGCGTGCGCAACTGGCGAGCGCGGCGGCGGCACCTCACCTGCGTAGCGACGGCGGCGTTCGCCAGCTGTGCGCCGTCCTCGCGCATGCGCAGTATGGCCTTGCGTCCGCTCTGCGAAATGACTCGGTGACTCGTGTAGTGTTGCTTCCGCAAAAAATTCTTCGCGCCCGCGAACCCGCGCATCCTCGCCGCCGCTACGCAGCGTCATGTCTCGCTCACTTGCAGCTGCAATATTTTGTCACGTGAAGCGTCGTCGCGCTCTCACTAGGGGCGGGGCTCCGCCGCCCGGTGCCCGACGGCGATGTAGAGCAGGAGCCAACAGATGCGGCCGCCCGATTTCGGCGAGTAATCTGTCCAAAAACACCGCCCTCAATCAGCTGCCGACCCGACGCATTCGCTTGATCGAGGGAAACGCCGGCTGCGAGAAAGTGGCCTCAAAAAGCTCCCGTCGGCAGCCCCTAAATAAGGTCGCCTTGACGTTTGAGCACAAAAGGGTCTATTTCCGGTGGATCTTGTGG
The DNA here is from genome assembly GCF_055824585.1 of Amblyomma mixtum. Classification (NCBI taxonomy): domain Eukaryota; kingdom Metazoa; phylum Arthropoda; class Arachnida; order Ixodida; family Ixodidae; genus Amblyomma; species Amblyomma mixtum. Next base: position 51,196,447 of record NC_143020.1, read on the forward strand.
GGTTTAAATTGGGGAGATAAATACCTTCTCCCCGTTTAACCGCGGCTGACACAGTTCAAAACCGCGCGGACCCCACCCCGTGGTCGCGAGCTCTACCGAGCGAACAAAGGAACAAGGAACGACACACTGGCTGGCAAACAAGGCATTTATTTCTACAACAAAATACATTGAAGAATCGAGGATGTCCGACTCACCAGCACGGTTACGAGTGAACATTCGCCCACGCTAGGGCAAAGGGGAAAACTCCGAGGCTGGACGGGAGAATTGGCGGGAGCATGTTCCGACACGAGGCGCCCGCGGCGAAGATTGGTGCGACGCGTCCGCGTAATTCCCCGATGCCGAGCAGAAGGGAGCAGTCTCTCCCCCCTCGCGCGCGCAGCAAAACGCCATCCGTGGCGCTGGTGTCGCTGAGACGCGAGCGCCCTTCGCTGTTAGTTAAAGTAACACAACTGAGGCGGGTGCCTTGCGGGGGAGCTAACCACAGTTGTGATGCAATGCAGGAAAGCGAACAACGGGGGGCGAGTGCGTCCCCACAATCTTCACGTGGCGCCGTGTCCATAAGTTCGGTGGTGTGTCTTCGTGCAAAAGTTATCAGGACACCGCGTTCATGGCAAGGGCCACCCTTCCTCTAATGGCTGTATGGAATGAGAGCCATCTAAACATTGCAACGAGTGCGGCGAAGAGACTCTCCCAATTGCGGTTGAGGTTGTATAGAATGTATCCGAACCCAGCCTTCCACTTTCTCTTATCACCGAAATTTAACACTCGACGGCACTCCTCTCCTGGTGGAACGGGTGTCGACTTGTCCGCGAATTCGTCTAGCAGTGCCCGAACCCCAACTCTAACCCTCGCCTCCAGCTGTAGTCCGCCGTGTTAAACATATAGAGATGATATCGCAGCTAGACAAAGGGTCAAGGAGAGAGCTGTGTTTCACATAGCGACAACACTGTTATTCCCCTGGTCTTCACTGGAATGAAAGGCTATCAAAATGAGAGGACGCCCATTGGTGGAGGTTTCCTGTTGAATGTGTGCTTAACCGGCACCGCTGTCAAAGCATGTGTGTTTCATCTGGTGCACTGCTCAGTAGTAAAGCTGACTGGCCACAATGGAAGGTGTGGTTTTCATAATAGTACAGATGATAGGCCGCATACACCTTTCGGTAAGGATATTTTGTATCGTCGACATGTAAGCTTATGGACGCCCCTTCCTTAAAATTCTTATTGAAGGGCATTCGTCACTGGCAGATTTCCACTCCACCTCGAATTTAGAATGACAGTCAGATATTTCGTACTGCGCCTAATATGTCACCAGCGTGGCACATTGACGTCGCGCAGCAACTAAACATTCAATGTAAACATTTTTTTGAAACTTTTATTTCTTCATGCTATCTGTGTTTTTGGCCTACTCGGATCCCAGAGAGCAGACAGCGAGCTGCATGTTATTATTTTCACAGGCAGTTTTTTTCGCATTCATCCTGCTCTTGGAAATTGTTGCAGTTTGGGCAGCATCCTCCCCATTTGAAGGGCTCGCATTTCCTGGTTGTAGAGTTGAAATAGTACTTCGGCTCAAGCGCCTTGCATGGTCCAACTCTTTGAGGTTCCTCGCAACCTGCATGGAAGAGCCACCAAGATCTCGGCATAACTCCACAACTTTGTCATGAACGCTCACACACATATTTCTTTCCTAATCCCGCTCTACATCTTCCATGGTAAGGCCCTTAAGAAAGAGAGTCCATGCTTACTGCAGTGGCGTGCCACTGCTTCTGTGTAGCGGTATCATGTTATTGGTCAAAAATTTATAATTGCCTTTTGATTTGTCGTTTTTAATTCACTCTGTTACTTCCCACTAATGCTACACAGTTTCAATACTTCAGCAGGATTAATTAGGCTCTTGTGCATAATTAAAGGCAGCTCGAAATGACCAATTTAGCTCTGCAATCAAATATTTTGTACAATATATAAAGCTAAGGAGACCCCCCATTTCCTAAACATTGTTTTGGCTTGATTGTTTTTATTAGAACCTGCTTTTTAATCGGCGACAAGTACCAATGAACGACATTTGGATGCAAAACTTAAAGTGCGCAAAAGTTTTTTGCGGTTTTCCGTGGTTAGCTAGATCTCCGCAGAGAGAGCATTGTGTATGAACAATTCTATGATACGGTTATGAAATCGCATATTGCAAACTTCCCTGAATACGTAACTAGAAACAGGCAAGAATTTTAAATGGCGCATAAAATGTACAGTATAAAGTAATCTACGTAGTATGTATAGTATTTGTTTAGTATATAATATGTACATCCTTGTTTTTTCGGGATTTTAAACTCCCAAGCCTGTCAACCAACCAATTTTCCGAGGTTGTAATATTAGGAGATTGTGCCGACATGTTTGTTTGCTGAAAACATTCCATGAAAACTGTTAATCATGAATTCTGCACAGGACGTAATGCTTGTTTGCAAGGAGTGGCCGCCTTCTGCTTTCCACGCTTCTTATTCAGCATTCTAGGTTCGATAAGCGAGTTTGTGCTTCGTCTTCAACCCCTATATTTGAAGAAATGGTAGAATTTCTTCCCCATCCTCTCAACACACACGCTCCCAAAGTGCCAGTGTACTTCTTGTTTTGCGCACAGATATTCTGTATAAACTGAACAACATTGATTAGCTCGAGAAAGTTGAGAGAATTCTAAAACAGAAACCATATAGCAGAGAGATATAAAACTTGAACACATACCGTCTGGATAGGTGCATTTCGGAGGGTCCTCTGAAAGAAGAAATTCATAATTTGTTTGGAATTAGATCGAGCTTTGCGCTGTACTCTTTTGTAAACAAATGAAAACTCGCACAATCAGCTAAGTAGAGCAAAATTTGAAGAGCGGGAAATTTTTTAAACATTTTCAAATGCAAAAAGACTACTGAGTTGGTGGAGCGCATATCTACCTAAATACCTGAGCTCCATTGACATACTTCACAAAACTAGCGTTCTGTATTCTGGGACTCCTCGGGTATGGCTGCGCCAAGAGACTTGCGGCGGTCCGGGGATGCCTTGTAGGTGTCAGCTGTTGATACTTGAGCTTTACATATCGTACACATATCGTAGGGTGCATATACGCGTATATATGTGTGTGTATATATATATATATATATATATATATATATATATATATATATATATATATAGATGAAGAGACAATTATTGTAGTTTTCTAGCAGGGATAGGCCACTAGAGTGGTGCAGATTAGCTTTTTAAAATGATCCAGACGTGCACACAACTGTAAAACGGTAACTTACTATGAGCAGAAAACGTGGAGAAAAGTACAAGGGAGGGACAGAATACGCAGACGACGGAGAAAAAATACAAAGGAATCAGCACGAACGGGGATGGAGGATTAGCGGTAGCGCTATGAAGAAGAAACTGCACAGGAAAAGCGGCAAACGAAAACCAAAGGCGCTCCTTCAACGCCGCAGTGCAAAGGCGTCGGCGCTGAGCATACGGTGGTGACGGTGGCGGGTGTAATAAAGTGTTCCCATGAGAAGATTTGCTGAAGGGCTAACAAAAATACGAAATGTGATCCCTTAGAGCGTGTGGAGGCGGTGAATAAGGTAACGGTGTCCAAGTAAGAGAAGACTTTTAAGGCTTGGTTTTCAGCTTTGGTACACAGATGAACACCTCGGAACACCGTTTGGAAGAAAACACGATGGTCCTCGTAATGATATTGATACGCATTTAACTGAAGAGGTATGAGGCAGTCCCAAGGCTGGGACGCATGTTTAAGGTACCAAGTTTTCTCCCCGCTACGTGTTCTGTGTCAGTCTCCATGCTTACTATCTCAGAGGCTGCTCGAATAGAGGGTGACGGGGAGAGCGTATTTGTGGTGCCAGCAACTACCCCAGCCTCTGTTCGAAGTGCCCTGTACGGTGAACCTGCCATAAACTGCACTCGAATAGCAACTGTTATTTGTGCATTCTGCAGTGCGTGTATCCTTTCCAGTGTTTTGTGGTGTGCCCAGAGTGCGGCTACGGTACATCCTTGCCGGTTATGCCTCATTCCGCGCTGAAAAAGCCCACGTACAATATTTACAGTATTTTTTGCTTTAAGGTTTGATTTCAGGTACTACGTCGGGTGCATTTTAGCAGCCTCTTCCCAACCCCTACAAATACTGGTATGAAACAATAAAGATGCGTGCTATCCAGTCGAAACATCAGTAAACTCCTGTTATGTTGTAGAGTGTGTGTCTGCATATTTTATCATTATGTATACATACATATATATGTGAGGTTGACAAATGCTTGGTTTAGGCAGTGATTTATTTCGGTTTGACGTTTTCAGCAAAGCTTGTCCTTCTTCTAGACTCTGGATAATATCCGCGGAGCCGAGACTCGAAGCGTCGAAATGGTTGAACAAGTGTTTTGTTTGTGAACCCTCGAATATGGCCCATGTGGTTAGGTAGCGGGAGCCTCAACTAGGTGGTAGAACACGTACAACGTTCCGAAGGGACACCCGACCATGAAAGCGCTTTATGGTGCATTTGTCTTGAAAATTATATCTTCTCTTCAAAAATACAGATTTCGCGCGTGAGTGGGATTTAAGCTCGTCTTATTTTTATGTTTTCGCATTATGTTCTTTATTTTCTTCATCTACTCGCAAGTGGGAGATTTCTCATTTTGGATGGTTTTCGTACTCAGCAATAGAACGCACAAAAACAAGCAATACAGGAAGCTGAAAACTAAGCACCATTACATCACAACCACGGGATCAAATCGTTACTTATTACCGATTATGGCATATTTGCTATTTCTATCGGATTGCCCCGCCGCGATGGCTTAGTGGTTACGGTGCTCGACTGCTGACCCTAAAGACGCGGGTTCGATCCCGGGCGCGGCAGCTGAATTTCGATGAAGGCGAAATTATAGAGGCCCGTCTAATGTGCGATGTCAGTGCACGTTAAAGAACTTCAGAGGGTCGAAATTTCCGGAGCCCTTCACTACGGCGTCCCTCATAGCCTGAGTTGCTTCGGGACATTAAACCGGAATAAAACCATTTCTACCGGATTATAGTTATATGAGATATTCAGAGCGGAATGAATTCTAGGCTCATTAATAGCTCAAATTCGTTTTCTGTAACATTTATGGTGCGTCTTTCTGATATTCTCAGTCATGTTGCTTTTCATTGGTCTTTAAATATTGTTGCACCTTTCCTGACTGCTATTCATACCAAAAAAACGCAACTGAGGAGTGATGTAGGACGTTCCGCTTTTGAAGCGGTCCATCTTTTGTGGATTATTCAGCCAGAAAATAAAATCGTGGCCATGAGAGAAAAACATTGCACTTGAATGATGAGTTTTCGAAAAAGTTTCTCAGTGCTGATAATTTACAAGATTTTTCGCCTGCAATGTCCATCTCTTCTTAAATGCGGACCACATACAATCCATGGAAATAATGTCTTACCACACTCTTGGCAACTTGCAAGGGCAGCGAGGAAAACTGCCACGATGACTGAAGAGAATCCGGCGTTCATGGCTTCTGCTGCAAGAATTGAAAACCCTGGCGAAAAGCTTCACCTTTTATACACTGAACGAGCGTCCTCGTAAAAAGCAAGAATAAAATAAACGAATAAACGAATAAAATCAAAACGTTTCTTTATGGGTGGTATACCTCCGCTCTGTTTTCCCACGTGCGGCCGGGTACTTCTAGTACCAAACATACAGAGAGATATAGCCAGTAGTTCTTTCAACCCCGAGCAAAATGTCAAATTCAACAGCAACATAGCACGTGGGGTAATAACTTTAGAGGAAAGTGAGCACTGCTTCAATGTCAAAGCCCTAACTCTTTACCTGGTAGACGTAAAGGAATATTTCAGTAACATAGCCGATATTACTGTGTTTAAGCCATTTCAGCCTCGATGAGGTCAACGTGGGGGCACATGAACTGTAAATAGAAGGAACATAGACTGTTGCCCAAGGGCTTTGAACTAAGAGCCAAGGGAATGTTACGATACTGTCGTTGATAACGTGGCCGCTCCTCGGCCATGTTTCGCTGCTCCAGCCTTTCCTCTGTGGCATTCAAGAGAACCACGCAGCGCCTAATAGCGCTGCTTTGCTGGTGCCCGACGTAGATACGGTGACTACAAAATTCGGAGATGACGTGAAGATAATGCTTGGGTGACGTGTCTGAGGTTGACGCGCGAGAGCAATGATAGCGTTTATTGTTGACAAAACATAAATCAACTACAGCCCGGTACATATTGCGGCTTACACAGGCACACGTCAAGTTCACAGCATGGCGCCCAGGCTCAAGGTGGGACACAGGGTTTGCAATGAACACCTGCTGCCATCTGTCGAGTAGCTCGTCAAGTAATAATGGTGACTGCGATGAGCTGCCACCTGACTTCCTGGTTCATTTTTCTGATCAAAGTTGATGTTGATTCCCCATTCCAGAAGTAAGGAACTCCAGGGTGGCACTAGGCATGGGCAACAGGCAAGCAAGCAAGTAACAGGAACATTAGGCATGGGAGCAGGCAAGCAAGAAAGTAACAGGAACAGTATGCAAAAAGAGTCAAGGGAAGCATGGAGCAATAAGAGAAGTAGTATCAACAATCGAAAAGAGCACAGAAACGAACAACTTTTCCTAATCCACTTCATTGTCCTAGAGATGGATAGGCACTCTGCTGGCTGATCGCACTAGTACCGTTTTTAGAGGTGGAGAAGTTACAGTATCTAAACCATTAGGCGATCTTCTGGCCGACTACACTAGTCTGTGGGGTTCGGAGGGCTAAGCACACGAAATCAGGTCTTGCTTATGAAGTGGAGACAAACTTAAAGATGCGTCCTCTATGCACTTCGCAGTCAGCGTTGGTAGGGAAAGTTTATGCGTCAGAACATGAGCAGTACTTAGCTGAACAGCGTGCTGAGTGGACCAACTTCAGATGTAGATGGCATAAATGTGGCAGGCATAAGACATTCGAACAGGCAATAGAGACCTTTTAATCCAGGCACAAGAGTGCGGCATTCCCACCCACCACATATCAGAGAGCATACCGTAGCCTCTAAGCTTGTAACTAAGAAGCAGCAGTCAGCAGGCATTGCTTCTAATCTTTATTCTCGGCCCTCTTGCCTTTCCTCGAGAAGAGCAATATTCTTCTACTGTTGCCCCTTATTTCCTTCCGTTTCCACTCTACGCCGCGTCTAAAAGCATCGCCCCTCCTCGCGCTTTTTATCTTTGTTTATTCTTTCTTTGAATCATTAAGAAGCTTTGCCCTCCATTGTCTCTATCAGCACTGCACTGAACGTCGGAAAACAAGAAATGCAATATTAGATTCCGCAGCCGCGATTCGACGGAGACAAAACGCCCCAGGCACCTGTGTGCAAGTGACATGTCAGTGCACGTTGACGATCTCCACGTGGTCGAAATCATTCCGGAGGCCTCCACTACGCACTTCCTTTTAAGCAGTAGCTTCACTACTAGAGGTCTCGAGATAACACCGCCGTGCATTGCCTATCACCTTCAAGGCTCAGCCAAGGTCAAATCTTCAGTTTATAAGTTCGGAGAACCGGTGGATGATCAATAGTCATACCAATGGTCAATCAGTTGGACAGGTCAAGGGGACAAGGTCAATGGTCGAAGTCATTTCAAGGTCAAGTCGAGGTCAAATCGAGGACGCGTCAAGGTCAACCACAATTCGGTCACGAAATTGACTTTCGGCTCGCCGAAGAGCCTAAACGCGGCGTTTCCGTGACAGGGCGTACGTCACGCCATCTTTAACCAAGTCTATAAGAGAAGGAGCGTTGGCCACGGCCGGTCTCGAGGGGGGCGCGCGCTCTTTCCTACGGCCTTCGCATTCGCCGCGGAAGCAATGGGAGTTTTTCTCCGGGACTTACGCCGTCCGCCGCCGCTAGGGGCGCGACGACCCCACCGCTCGCGATTGCTCTCTCCTCGCCTGCTTCTGCGGCGGCAGCCGGTGGTCGCCTGGTTTCCTGCTGTTTTCCGCTGCTTTTCGGTGAACGATTCACCAGAACGAAAGGAAACAGAAAGCAAATGCTCTATCTGCATGTCAGCCAAGAAGTTCACACGTAAAAGGAGCTTTTATAGCAAAATTCGGACGTTAGTATCCGCGTCGTCTGGCTCAGGGCTGAGCACTCCAACCACTCAGCCATCGCGGCGGATTCATACAAGCCGCATTAGGTCCTGCCAGAAACCTACATGCGTCTCGGGCACAGCATCATCCATCGTTCTTGGGTCCGTTACGAAAGCAATTGTTGCCAGTTTAAAATCCGCACGGCCTCAATCATTTTCACGGAGGACAATAGAGAGATCCGAACCAGTACATTGGCGCCTGGTCGGTCAGTTGCAATCACCATACGGTAGATCAAGGAGAGGGCTGAGTCGGGCTGGTTGGTTCGTGTTGAATGGTACGGCAAAACAGCGCTGACGGACGGTACGGAAGAAGATGAGACAGACACATGCGCTGAACTAACAACCAAATGGTTTATTGCGAAAGAGGGGTGCAATATAAAGCATAGAAGGGAAAACTGCAGTGCAAACATGACAAGGCATATACATTCGGGATATCATCAATGATTAAGAAAAGCGATCTCCTGTGGGAATAGAGTCACCGATGGTTGGCTTACACATGAGTTGCCTATTGTGTGAATGTGAAAGGCCTCCGATATCAGATGACGCGCCGCCGATAGGCCAGACTCAGAGTGTGAATGATGCCCGTGTATGCTGCAGCTACATCTGCCACGCAAAGCCGATTGGGTAAGCGATGCCATGCCGCGTGGCTGGCTGGGCCAGCGAGGCCCACCACATGACTCTAATTGAAACTGCAGATCGCTGCCATTTGTTAATCACAGCCCTGTCACAACGCTGGCCCTGCCTCAGGCCCATCACGCTTTTGCTTCTACTTTAGATTCCGCTGGCACGAACTAATTGGCATTGTTGTCTTCTGGCGCGCGATTCTCCTGCGGTCATCTGCAGTTTCAATGCCGCCATATTTATTGCTTTCTTTTCGTCTCCAGACTGTCATGAATAGGCTGTAGCATGGGGCTGGGAGACACTCTGGAGCTGGCTCGGCTATTTCTTTAAAACTCAACGAGCCACGCCGCCGCCCGCAAGGTTTTACTCCCGAGCATCGTGTGCATTCCGCGAAGCCGTTAACGCACTGTTAAAGCACGAACACATGCAAGAAAACTGCGCAAAGACAAACACGCAACCAGGACCGCTCTAGCCACACTCGCCCTTTAACTGTCCGACTTCGGGACATCTGATCGTTGTTGCGCGGTGCGCTACTGAACTGCCACATTTCACGCCCCTCTTCGCACTCCAGGGGTCCGTGTGTCGGCTCTGCTTTGAGGCCTTCGAAGGCCTTGGGTCTTCGCAGCCCGCTGACCTCCGTTCCTGCAGTTTACTGCGTTTGTTTTGAAACAAACCCATTCGAACGGCGCCGGGTAGGCGGCTGCACGATGAACACGTGCACAAGAGCCCGCCAACTTGACTTCCCTCTTACATTTGGTTGTGCGAAACGCAAACGTCACTTGTCGGTCTGCGCTTTCGCTGTGTTTTCTCGAGGCTCGCATATTTCTCCCTTGGACTTGGAGTGCACGCAAAGAGCTCTCACCGCGCTATGTGTCTGCTGACAGCGTTGTGTTTTCTGTCGTGAATGCTGGACTCGTTTCGACTCGTTCCTTTCACGGATTAAGTGCTTTGCTGTGCGACGGTGTGGACTGCTCACCGTTGACCGTCCAACGCTCCGATGTTGTACTGCTGCGTACCGCTGTGCAAGTCGCAGTTGGGTAAGACTCAGGGCGTTTCTTTTCATCAGTTCCCGAGTGATTCAGAACTGTTTGCAAAGTGGCTCAAAAACATCTCCAGAGAAAATTTCGTCTTCAACGACAAGTCGGCATCGAGTGTAGTTTGCAGCCGCCATTTCCTCGCGAGTGACTACGTTTCAGGGTGCCGCATAAGAAAACTCTTGCCTGGTGCTGTGCCAACCGTGTTCGATGAGTACCCGTGCTACCTGGCGCCAAGTGCGAAAAAGCCTCGCAAGGAGCCTGCAGACAGAACTTGTGCGCCTGGTCGAAAACCAAGTAAGCGCAAAGCGGAATCGCAGGAAAGTAGGGACATTTCTGAACTGCCAGATGTTTTTGCTGCAAAAAATCCTAGCATCTCGACACAGACTACAAATAATGAGGCAAAGCGAGCAAGCGGGTATGTATCCCTAATTGGAAGGCTTCGAAAACAGGTTGCTTACCAACGCACAAATTGCGGCAAGATCCAGCAACAGCTTGACGCCGAAAGGAAAATTGTCGCCTTCTATCGCGGGAGCAGTAGGCATGCGTCAGTTAAGAGAATTGTTGGTGATGCCGGAAAAGGGGACAAAAAAGCCATCTTTCTTTTGCATCAGATAGACAGCTATGGGCAGAAGAGACCAGCGTATCCAGAAGAGGTAATCAGGGAATGCGTTGTGTGGCGCTTTCTTTCGCCTAAAGGGTACGACCGCGCTCGGACGTCTCCGCTGCTTACGCTTCCAGCCAAATGCACTCTCCAACGTTACATGGGACCCAGCCCAACGTCATCAGGGATGAGTGTTGCAATGAGGGAAAGGCTGACTTATGAAGCCTCACTGCTGAGCACCAAGCAGCATATGGCCACGTTAATAATTGACGAAGCCAGCATCAAACCAAAGTGCATTTATGACAGAAAATCCGATGCAGTGTTCGGCTTCCGAGACAAACCAAACAGTGACACGTCTTGCAGTTCAAAGGAAATTCTCTCAAACAGAGTGTTATGCTTTGTTCTTCACGGCATCTCCAGCTCTTACAGAATTCCCTGCTCGTATTACTTTACTAAGCAGCTGAGCGGTAGAGACCTATATGCGTGGACAAAGGAAGTGATAGCCGCCGTCGAGTCATGTGGCTTTTTGGTTGTGCGCATCGTGACGGACAATTATTCTTCCAATACCACGATGTTTAAGCTTATGGGCAATGGCTGCCTGTCGACAGTAGTGAAGCACCCACACGATCCTCATCGGGTGATTTTCCTAAGCTTCGACCCCTGCCATATTCTAAAGAACATCCGGAGCCAGTTTCTTGAACGCGAGCTGACAGACGGTTCAGGTATCATCTGCGGCGCGTTTGTCCAAAAGCTTTACGAGCACCAGAAAGGAATGACAGTCAAATTGGCGCGCAACCTAACCAGCAAGCATGTCTACCCGACGAACTTAGAAAAGATGAATATGCTGCGGGCTGTGCAAATATTCTCGCCGCAGGTAATAGCAGCAGTAGAGCACCTCCAAGAGAACGCAAAAGGAGACCCTGCCCTTTACATCTTCAGAAAAGTTAGCTCCACAGTCCATTTCATGAAGACAGTGAAGCAATGGTTTGATATTCATGACACGACATACGCCGGAAGCGGTAAAAAAAGGCCGATTACAAAACCAGATGACTCTCGGCTGCTGTGGCTAACCAGTGAGTTCACCTCCTATATGGAAGGCATACAAGAGACTTCCAAGGCATTAGGAAAAAGCACTTTCACCGAAGAGACCTTCCAAGCTTTGCTCTTCACTACGAAGTCTACTGTACAAACGGTAGAATTCCTCCTGAGGAGAGGCGTCAGCTCCATTCTCACCAGGAAACTCAATAGTGACCCCATTGAGGCTCTCTTCGGGAAAATAAGAATGATGTGCGGAGGAAATGACATGCTGGATGCGAGAGCTGTAACAGCGGCACTTGACCACATTGCCAAGACTGAGTCTGCAATTGGCAACAGAGTAAATATACCATGCGTCGACGCCGAAGAAATCATTTCCACTCTGCCGAAAGCAGTCTTTGAAGAACTGAAGCACTTCAAGGAAGCTCCTGTCACTTCATCGCCCTCTGTCACATACTCTGGTTTGACTTACGTCGCTGGATACATTCTGAAGTTAATCAGTGACTTCGGATGCGACGCTTGCGACATCCTTCTTCAAACTAGCGAGACGAGCGGCCCTCTCTACACTCTTCTGCAAGGCCAAGATTTCAGTGGACTGCACTACCCAAAACCAGAGTTTGTTGCCCTCTTGGATAAGGTTTTATATTTCTTTGAAAAAACTGTCTTGCACCTGCCACGCACAAATGTTCTGGAAGTACTTCAAATCCTCATTCAGCCACACCTTGAAAACTCACCTTTGCTGAGTTGTCCAGAAGGAATCGACAACAGCCATGCCATAAGGTCTGCTTCTTTAATATCTGAGAAATTTATCAGAATACTTCTTGTTAACTACACCAAGAAAGTCACCGACAGGAACGAGAAGCCAGCTAATTATGTGCATAAACCGTCAAGGAAGTTTTTCAGACTGTGAACTTTCCTACCGCCGGTCGTACTTGTGTGGATATATTGCGGCTACAGTTTCAAAAGAATGATTTCTTCTTGTTTTTTTGCCGTTCTTCTCACTTCTACAGCGTTGTTCATGCCTACTTCTTTGATGAGAAGTTGTTGATCAATGTACTAAACCAACTAAACCTGTAATAGATGTGAGCAAGTCGCGAGACTAGATATGTACAGCATTTCAGAATGTAAAACATATTGAAGTTATGGATATGAACGCTCTGCATTGGACAACTTGCATTTAGCTGTGAATAAAATTGTTTTCTTTTCCTGCGAAACGAAAAAGGCAGCGCTTGAGATTTCATGAGCTATATTTAAGCTTCGAAATCCTTAGGAACCGGTGACGCAAACGCTACAGGTCAATTATCTGCACACTGGTTAATACCTGTCAGTGGGCGAACTGATGAGGCTGATAGATTTGTTTTTGTGCAAAATTTAGGGGCAAGAAATGTTGAAGTCAGTTTAACCGACCATGCGGTCATACTGAAGGAGAGCACGCGCTGCAGCGTGGTAATTATTCAGTTGTTTTATAAATCTCAGATGTCAAATCGAGGAGGCTGATGGCACGGTCTTTGAATAATGCATAGCGGTGAAATATCAGGAGCCGACGGTTACTGCTCACGCGGGACAGACTTGGAGCGGGCGCGCATCCTCCTTTCGCGTGAACGGCGGAAACAGCGGCGGAGCGGTGGGGCAGTGGCGACCTCACCGCGGTGCGGTGGGCGGCGGCAACAGACCCCATTGCGAAGGCCGTAAGAAAAAGAGCGAGCGCGGCCCCCTCGAGACCGGCCGTGCGTTGGCGCGCCTAGGAATAATACCCCTGTTACACGGACACTTTAATGGCCGTCAAGGAAAACGGCAGTTGGCTGTAACGGCCGTTAGGTGGAGTTATACGGCAGCGCCAGCGCCGTTGGAAATCCAACGGTGATTGACATCAACGGAGCTCGCCGGTCTCTGTTCCGCCGCCGTTTCCGTCCATTTCGTCGGGGAGTAGGCAAGATGGCAGCCCCCAGCAGCAACGCGCCCCCGCTGCAGGCAAGCGCGCCGGAGCAAAAGCGCTTTGTGTGGACAGCGTCACTGAGGCATTTACTGATTAACTTGTGGCAGGACCACCTGGCCAAACTGCGAGCGCAAAAACACAACGCGCCCGTGTACTCAAGAATGACGGCACTCTTCAATCAGCTCGCAAGCGAAGAATGTGGGCACGCTGTGTGCGTGACTGTCAAGCAAATAAATCACAAGATGGAGAACTTGGACCAGGCTCACAAGTAAGTTACTATGAATTTATTAGTGATTTTTCAGCCGACATAGGGCCTTGTCAGGCATGTTCAATGAAATCTGGCGCGCCGCAGGGCCGGACGTGTGTTTCAATGCCACAGCCAACGCCGAGTTTTGCTTGACATGAGCTCGAACGTGACTTTCTCGACGCTTCGGGCTCATTGTAATGTTCATGCAGCAATGCAGGAATAGCGATCACAGCTTAGCGTAGTACAATTGGTTATAGTATGTAGCCGTTTGCCGTAATCTAGGCATGGCCAGCGTAGCCTGACAGAACGTATTTGCGCTGAGAAGTGTGTTCGATCAGAAAGAAAAACGTACGTAGGCCAGACAGGACGCTGCCTGAACGATGGTGCACGGGAACATAGGTTATCGCTAACAACGGGGGAGGGATCTAATTTGGCAAAGCATTGCCTGTCGTGGAGTGACTGTCGGCCACGGCTTGATGAGATCAGAGTTCCGGGCAAGAGTCGCGATTCAATCGTACGAGAACAGTTATGGAAGCTTACTTCATAATGAAAAGAGGAGATGCCTGTATAAGTGATTCTTAGATTGTACTATTCAATAATGAGGTAGCCTTTCCCGATAAGATGATCTAAGTTCAGGCCTTGGTGTGTCACTGATGGCCACATGATGTATCCTTGCGCTGATCATGCTCAATGTGCATTCTTTCCTCATTTTTCCTTGAAATACGTGCTGTGTCCTTTGAATAAAATCAGTTGTAAGTTTTCGCTCGTCCCGTACCCTGTCTTGTGTGTGTGTGTTTCGTTCAACTGCCACGTCTGAAGTATTGAACCAACTAGCCCAACAACACGTTCTACATTCTCCCAAACTTATGTCTTGACATTGTCTATAGGCTAATAACTTGTATCTTGACTATCAGCTGATTATTGATCGAAGCCTATTGAGCTCGCATCGTAATTCAACAGCGTTGTCCTTGGTGTTTGTCTCTTCGCCTGTGTTTTTAACTTACAGCACAAGGAGGTTCATTGTACTTGGCAGTTTGTACTTGTGCAGAAAAAAAAATTCATGTTCATCTCTTACGACATAAAGAAGTGACTCTTAGCTGTACTTTGTTTTTATTTCAGAAAGGGAAGCACTGCTGGCACTGGGTCGGCTGCAGCTCAGTGCCCATTTTACAATTGCTTCACACCTTCCTTGGAAACCTTCATCTGAGTGATAAAAGCCTGGAATAGGAGAGCTTTCAGGTGCAACATTTGTTTATTTTGGTTCCATGTAAACACTTGAAATGGACTGACAAACCGAAATTGTTTTTTTGCTGGCCAAGTTTGTCGCCGGAGACGGATGGCAGCAAAGTTCAGAGAATTTCATGTTACTGAAACTCATGACATGAGCATAAGGCATTGTTGTGTTCAAGACTACTAAAAATGCACAGATAACTTCAATAAGCGTCACAGTCTATGTAGCATCGAAATCATTGCCTAACATTTGCGACATACTGGATGGCACAATACTAAATACTTTTCTTGGAGTTAAAAAATAGGGCGAGATAGGTAAGGATGGTTATGTTACAAAACGGTACCAGGGTAGGCTGTGAGCTTTAGGGTGTACCAAAACTCTTTTAGAGAAAACGGCAGCTATTACATAAAATTCTGGTATATTGAAATCTTTCTGCACGTTATGTGTACCACTTCCACTCATCATGCAACGCAGTAATAATCAATTAGAAGCAACATTCGGTAACTTTCCGTTCTTCTTCTTTTCTTGAGCTGGACATGGTGGAACGGCTGCCAGAGGGTGGTGAGATTATTGCCTCACAGCCACCCTCAGAAGCGCCGAGCAGCCTAGACATCACAAATGTCGAGGCCTCGACCAGCGAGGCGTTGACCAGTCTGGCCTCGACCAACGAGGCATCGACGAGCCAGGCTTCACCACCTGCTGCCTCAGCCGAGCAAGGCCACACACGGAAAAGGCGACAGCCGACATCATCAATGGAGAAGGTTGTGCTGCTGCTGTAAAGGCAAGAAAACCGTGCCAGAAGGATGCCCAAAAAAGAGTATAAGTTGGCCAAAGAGACGGTCAGTCTCCAGAAGGAGGCGAATGACATTCACAGCGAAATGGTGAGCGTTATTCGCCAGTACTTTGAAGGCCGGCAGGAGCGTCAGCCTGAATGCCCAGAGAACGCTGAATAAAAAACCAGTGTGCACACGTGCTCCAAAAATTGCCACAAACTTGCCCAGTCTTTCACGTTGAGTTCATTGTTCACAAATACATGCACAAAAACCAAGCTTTTCAAAGTAGTCATGGCTTCATTGAACAAATCGGACACTTTCACCTGACGAGCTCACTGCGTTGCTCACACAAACAGGATGCGGAAGCTCCCCGGCTGCTGCTTCAGCACTCCTCTGTGTGTCGCACTGATCACGCATGTGTTCCCATACATTGTGGAGGATGCAACAAGCTCGGACAATGCTGTTGACATTGTCAATATGACACTCAATCATCTTCAAGACCCTGAATCTAGCCTTCAATCTCCCAAAGGCATTCTCAACAACACGCCTCGCTTTTGAGAGAGTGTAACTGAACGTTTGCACTGTAGGGTTGCTTGCACTCATGTGTGGGAAAGGCTTCATCAAGTGACGCTGCAAAGGAAAGGCCTGGTCACAGAGGAGGAGCGCTCCTATTGGCATCCCGTCAATATTTTGGGTTGGTAGAGTGAAGAGATCACTTCCTACTACACCCGGGAGTATCGAGCCTCTGTACACTGCTGCGTCATGATTGCGCCATCGAAACCCTACATTAACAAACATGAACTTGTAGTTATGTTCATAACAGCAAGCAAAATTATGCTATACCAGCCCTTTTTGTTGTAATATTCCTGCGCGTTTTCTTTCGATGACGAGACTTTTATATGGCAATCGGCCAGCGCGCAAAAGCCCTGCCGAAAGCCTGTGCAGGCTTCGAACTCTCGCACGTGGTCTCTAACATTGTTCAGTGACGGAAACCGTACAACCTGGGGCTCGAGAACATCTACGACAACATCACAAAATCCGCGGAAGATCAGGTTCACGGATGGCCGACCCACGCCGAAAAGATGCGCCACAGTCCTTTTCTCTGCCGATGGGGCGAGTCTGTATAGAGAGAGGGCGACGCGCTGGGGTAGGGGTATGCAAGCTCGCATGTTCGTATCCTCCCGTGTTAGTGAGGGACACGAGCTCACGATGAATGCAAATGTGGAACAGGTCACGCGAAAGTTGGCCTTCAAGTCTTCATCCGACAACGTCGGCACGGTGGTGTGTTACCAAGACGGTGGTCTGGAAAGCGTCCATCCACTCCTTTTCCTGGCAGACATCGCCACAGCGAGTGCTGCGAGGCTGCGACTCCGCCTCTCTGAGGCCTTCCGCTTCTTCTTGACAGACCCTTTCTGAACGCGCACAGCTTGCAGTTCAGCCCTTTTTGCTGACAACAAGGCCTCGTAGTGCGCAACCAGGAGAAGCAAATCGGACGGACGATCACGGTCGCATTCATGAAGCGGCCGGGTATGCGCCATTCCACAGCTCTTCTCGGGTTCGCATCGCGAAGTCGCAAAACGTTCAACACAGCACCTGCTGAATTGCGCAGACGGTCACTCGCGATACGAATGACAAAAAGAAATGCACAGTGGTGCTGCGGTTAGTACAAGCGATGGAACGTGAAATGGGACACTCCACCACATTGAAACCACAATAAGCAGTACTGTAGTACCACAACAAACCAAGCCATTCCGCAACGCCATAAATCGTATTCAATCGGCAAAATAAGCTTCTCCGCTTGTTTTGCAAGCAACTCTTGCAAATATTTAGAAAAACACACTTTACAGCAGGAAGCCGCGGTGGCTCAGTGGCTATGGTGCTCGGCTGCTGTCCCGAAAGACGCGGGTTCGATTCCGGCCGCGGCGGCTGAATTTCTTTGGAGGAGAAATTCGAGGCTCGTGTACTGTGCGATGTCAGTGCACGTTAAAGAACCCCAGGTGGTCGAAATTTCCGGAGCCCTCCACTACGGCGTCTCTCATAGCCTTAGTCGCTTTGGGACGTTAAACCCCATAAACCAACCAACCAACACTTTACAGCATGTAGCGCAGAAAATAATTAGAGAAACAAAATTTTTTTGAGTTGGCGATGTAAAAAGTTCGTGTCACGTGATAAATCGCCGAAACGGAAGTGAACCGACCGAACATGTAAAGTGCCGTGTGAGCGCAGCCACCACAGTTCCGTTCCCACGGCCATTACGGTGTTCAACTGCCGTTTGCGTTAACGGCCGTTGCAAGTGCCCGTGTAACAGGGGTATTAGTCTACATGCGGTGTTCAGCCCCGCCACGGTGGCTCAGTGGTTACGGCGCTCGGCTGCTCACCCGAAAGACGCGGGAGGCGAAATTATAGAGGCCTGTGTACTGTTCGATGTCAGTGCATGTTAAAGAACCCCAGGTAGTCGAAATTTCCAGAGGCCTTCACTACGGCGTCCCTCATAGACTGAGTCGCTTTGGGACGTTAAACCCCAATAAACCAAACCAAACCAAATATGCGGTGTTTACGTGCTAGGCCATGAGGTTACGCCCTCCTAAACCAGTAGATAACTAAAGCAGCACCGGCGCGCCTGGCACGAAGTGCACATATCGTGTTCACGTGCTAGGCCGAGCCGTCAGGGCTACAGCAGAGCCGCGCCTTAGCACGAATTCCACAAGTAGTGTTCACGTGTTAGGCGCCTGAGCGGCAGTGCGCCTACGCACGAAGTCCCCATGGGCTGTTCACGTGCTAGTCCGTGACGACATGCGTCCAGGCGCGCATAAATAGCAGCTGTGGAGTATCCTTGCAGTCAGAGCCATGGAGTCCAATAATGAACAAGGGTGTCTAGGTTCTAGATACAACGGGCACTTGCCCTTGTCGGGCCCCATCTAAGCTAAATAAGCGTTTTAGCCTAGAA
Source organism: Amblyomma mixtum (assembly GCF_055824585.1). Lineage (NCBI taxonomy): Eukaryota > Metazoa > Arthropoda > Arachnida > Ixodida > Ixodidae > Amblyomma > Amblyomma mixtum. Next base: position 51,215,000 of record NC_143020.1, read on the forward strand.
CTGACCCAGTTTGAACCAAAGCATACAACTCAATGTAGTACTTACTTTGATCTCGTCATACATACATTAGGTTGGGGCAACCTATCAAGAAATAAAATTAATAAGGGATCTCGTCTTACGGAGAGAACCAATCCAAGCCTCGCTTAATGTTTCGAAGATTTCCACCAAGACAAAGGTCTTTACCGACAACCACAGTTTAATCGTAGCTCTCACCAAGAATCATCAACAATAAAAGGCATTGCTGCACGTTAGAAGTGTGTTCATTAGTTAAAGAACGAGACAGTTTAAAATCGTTAACCTCGCTTTAGCTTTGGCTAAACCCACTGAGAAGCGGTAGCTTCACGATGGTTTAGCTCCAAAATGCGAAAGAAACGGTCAACGAACAGAAAAACAAGGCTTTGCCAGGCTGAAGTATCGTGATGCTGCGCCTTCTATCTCGGTTTAAACAAAGCTAAAGCACTATCTATTTTGTTATTTCATTCCCTTCTTTATCTCTTCCCTTACGCCGCAGTTCGGTTATGTCAGACAGGTTCTGCGTCAATTCCTTTGTTCAAAACCAATTTCCAGTTTCAATATTCTATTAGTTCACACTGATCGAATCACGAATGTTACTCGAGAAAATTTCTGTAAATAGTATGAAGCACAATAGATGGCCTCTATATGCAGCCATTAACGGCCTCAGTGGTAAAAATTAATATGCGACTGCTCTGCACGTTAGATGTGAGCTGCACGGTGACGGTTATGTTGCAGAAAATAAAGACCTGCGTTGCCATGTGCTCTGTGGTTTCATGTATGAATCCCTCAGCTAAGCTCTGGTGGAAGCGATTATTTCAAATTGTAAATTTACTTTGCTTTTCATTATAGTTTATATTATAATTTATCGCCTGTTTTCTCTCGTCGTTCCTTTCATGGTCATATTCCTGGACTTTCATCTCCTACATTGTCTGATATACATCTGTGGTTGATGTAGCTTAGTGTATTCAGCGTTTTTTCCGGTTAACTGTAAAGTGTGATGTGTTTGAACGTTTTTTTGCTGTTCCTTATTTTTTTATGTTGCTTTCTGCTAATATTATTTTGTAAAGCGTCGCACGCGACTTGCCGCTACCTGCCAGGCGCTGCCATAGAAGCCCAATGAGGCTTCGACAGGCCTGAATCTGTAAAATGTCTTTGCAGTGCAGAATAAACTGATTGAGTGATTGATTCATTGCTTGATTGATCCATTGATTGATTGATTGATTGATTGATTGATTGATTGATTGAAATGAGCCTCGTGACTAAAATGTCAGTGTTATGTGTTTCTTTCGCACTGGGCTCAGGACTGTTTTCAACTCTGCGTAACAACATCGCAGCGTGTGCATGCAGTGCTCTTTTGCGCAGAACATGATGCGTGGTTAAGTGTTGTCAAAGAAGAAGATAAATAAAAGCGACATTTTTAAAAAGAAGTTGTTACGGGCCTGTTTTTTTTATTTTCAATTGCAAATTTTTGGTATTTTCATTTGTTATTGAGCCGCCACGATGGCTCAGCGGTTACAGCGCGCGGCTGCTGAGCCGATAGACGCGGCTTCTTTACCGGCCGCGGCAGTCGATTTTCGCTGGAAGCGATATTCTAGTGGGCCGTGTACTGTGCGATGTCAGTGCACGTTAAAGAACCCCAGGTGGTCAAAATTTTCGGAGCCCTTCACTACGGCGTCTCTCATAGCCTGAGTCGCTTTGGGACGCTAAACCCCATAAACCAAACGAAACCATTTCTTATTGGCTCTAAAACGCCTTGACTTCTTGACATTAAATTAGGCTTTAATAGCGATAGCTGTTTCTACAATTTTCTTGACTAATGGTTAGCTGCTGTACACATAGTGAGAAGCTGAGACAGCGACAGGAAGTGACGACTGCTGCGCCATTGTACTCGGACATGCGGACAACAGCAGGTAGTCTTTGTCGATGCCGCAGGATTGTCGATCCCACAGGGTCCCACAGTATTACGACAGGATTACGCGAAGCATGCCTATGGTCGTACAGCATTAATGAAGCTACTACACACGATACTGCTACTATTCGCCGCGCTCGCGATAGAAAGCGGAAACGACATGCCAATGACGAGTACATGTGGGGCGGAGGGGTCGAGGACTCCATATAAAAGGTGCATGCACTGGTCGAATCGAGGAGTGGGCGGTGCTCGCGGATGAGGTCGACAGAAGCACTAACAGTCAGTCCCTGGGACTGCTGCAAACACCGCTGATGCGGTATTTTAGAAGGGTGACTTAATGTAAATTGTTACATACATGCTTAAATTCGTAACATTCACGATTCCTGCGTAATGATATCATTGAAATTGTACAGCTCGCAGTATGCGTAAACAATATAAATTTTATTCAACTACTCAGCTTACGCTGCCAACCTATGAACGGTAAGCAATTTTGGGCGTATTAAATACGCCGGTCACATACAAGAAACCCAAGCCTTACTTCTGTTAAAGAAGCCAACCGCACTCAGACCTGGCAGCACACAGGAATGTTAACATTCTGTGATGTTAAACAATGGCAGATTGTAATTATCTAATCATTCAAGATAATTAACTAGAACACACGAGCAAAAAACACCATTCCACTAGTGGGATCCGAACCCATAACGTTCCCATTCAACGTCCGGTATTCTCCGAACTGAGATACGGTGACGGCTTTTCCATCTGATTTCGAGGGTATATATGTTGCCTGTAACTAACCTTGAGGGTATTCACCAGCTCCACCCTCCTCGATATACGGCAAGTGTAGTACATCCTATATTGTCCGGAGTGTGACTTAGAACATCATCGAACGTAACGGCACCAGCTTAGCGAGAACGCTCTTATGCTACTTAAGGCATCCAGACTGCCAGAACGGAAGCCCTAGCTAAGTTACTGCATAGCACGTAATATGTCCGCTGCTATGGTCCGAGGCTGCATTGATAAACACTGTCACGGCCAGGTGCAGGCAACGGAAATATCCTCGAAAGCAGAAGATTGCACAGCGGTCGCCTTAGCTTAGTTATAGCGCCAAACGGAAAATTTGGAGGTCACGACTTCGGATCCCACCAGCGGCATGTGCTCGTTTTTTTCTTTTGTTGTCTAATAATTTATCACTACGTGATAAAAGAATTACACTATTAATCTGCTATCGATTAACACCACCAATAAGAAATAGAAACATATCACTTTCCTCCTCGGTATTGGTGGCTGCTCAGTTCCTTTTTATGTATTGTAAAGACGATGAGGAACATCCTGGTTAGCGGCGGCATTGCCATCGCTGCGCGTGCTGTGTGTGCGCTTTGGTTACATATGAAACATAAGGATCGGTACGGAAAAGCAAACAAAACACTAGAGATGGGCAACAGGCAAGGAAGGATATTAACAGGAACACTATATAACTAACTGTCCAATGAATACGCACAATTTGCGAACTAATCTAAACAATCGTAAAATAATTGGTATGGTTTTCAGTACATAAACACAGTAGACGTGCGCAAGCGTTCGCTTAGCCTGGTTGGCTCATGGTTATGCTTTCCATTGTCATCGAAAAGCATGGCAACGTTCGTAGACTCCGGTTTAGTATCGACCGAGTTTAAAGTGAACTCATCTGTTCGCGCCGCAGATGGATGTTGATGATGAGGGCGTTGTCCGATGCACATCGCGAGAGTGTGTTGAAGTAGGATTCACGGCGTGCTCGAACTTTGTACTGCACTCTTTCGCAAAGAATGTGCGAGCACACCGCCCATTCCGCTTTCTGATAATAAAATCTCATTTTTAGAAGGTACAGATTCGCACCGTCATTCTTAGCCCTGTGCCCACCATTTCGTCTTTACACTTGTTCTGGTTGTTTCTTTCACGTCATTGTTTTTAACTTCGGAATTTATGGTTGCACCCTCACCATTTTACCGTGTTTCTTGTTGGCATTATCTTGGCTTTCATTGTTCTAACTTTGGGTTTTGCTTCGTGGCTGTTATTGATTTTCTTCTAACCACCTGTTGTTTTTACCAGTTGATGGAATGTATAATGTTTTCGCTGTTTCTTAGCCTCTGCCCATGTTTCGGCACCTGGAAGATATCGTGCAGTGAATGTGAGATTATACTCAGAGAATTGGTTCGGTTTTGTTTTGCGCTTGTGCTAGGCAGTGGGGGGAAAGGGTATAAAAAGATTTATAACCTTTCTATTAAAAGTTGGATGTGTATGAGCTGGTGCGTGTGTCCCTTGCTCTGTCGTGTGTTTTTTCAAGCAGTTACTTAATATCACGCTACCTAGGGAACCCTGGAGTGACAACTTAGTTTTATTTCGTCAAAGACTTAACAGCATAACAGACAGCTTATAACAAGGTAATTTGAAAACAGTACTCCATGGTATATTTAAACAAACAATTAATTCATTCTGTAATTGCTTATTTTAGTGGTTCAAGCAAAGGTCTTTCCTGTGGGACTGGCGGCTTCACTACAAATGCATGCAGGGCTGTGCCTGCTTTCACTCTAATATTTAGCTTTTATCAGCAACTTAGTGGTGGTAGCTTATGGTGATGCTTTCTATTGGTATTCACGCAAAACTATCGGAACAATCCTTTCATATTGATTGCTCTCAAGGGGTGCAGCACCTCCATCATCCAATCACCGTCCCGGCACCCTTGTCTTTTTCGTCCCAATTCCGTTCTCCCAATCAAGTTTCTCTCTAATCCTAAGCGACATCTTTCTGTCCCTGCTTCTCCCGCCGTCTATCCGCAATGAGGGCAGCGTACTTGCACCACTTGCAGATCTTCTGCTGACCCCCAAAGTTCCACTGGCCCATACCGTGGCTACCGTCAAAGGGAACATTGTGTCACTGTCATTTCTGAATCTGGCCTTCTCGACCCATGGACTCTCGTCCGGCATTTTCGTGGTGGCGGACTCCCGTCTTGGTTGCTGTGAAATCGCTCCTCTTGACACTGACCGTGTTCCAGTTACTACAGAACCCCATCACCCTCCCAATCCACCGAACAACGCGGCTCGCCGTATCCTGTCATCTTCGTACTCTTTTCGAGGCTGTTATCTGAGAGCTTTACCTGAATTACAATATCATCATCATCATCAGCCTGACTACGCCCACTCCAGTGCAAAGGTCTCTTTCAAGTCTCTCCAATTAACCCTGCCCTTAGCCAACTGCATCACCGTATCCCCACAAACTTCTTACTCTCATCTTTCCACCTAACTTTCTGCCACAACCTGCTACGCTTGCCTTCTCTTGGAATACACTCCGTTACACTTAAAGACCAGCGGTTATCCTGCCTTCGCATCACATGCCCCGCCCAAGTCCATTTCTTCCTTTCGATTTCGACTAGGATATCATCAGCACTTTTTGCTCCCTCATCCATTCCGACCGCTTCCGATCTCTTAACGTTACACCGACAATTTTACTTCCCGTAGCGCTGCTCTGTTCTTAAGCTAAGCTGAACTCGTTTCGTTACGCTCCACGTTTTTGCCCCATAGGTGAGTGCCGCAAGATACATCTGTTGTATACTTTTCTCTTGAGGGATATTGGTAAACTGCCACTCATAATCTAAGAAAACCTGCCATGTGTGCACCACCCCATTGTTATTCTACTAGTTACTTCCCTCTCATGATCCGGTTGAGTGCCTCTACCTGCTAAGTAGACGTATTGCCTAACCACTTCCAGCACCTCGCTACCATTTGTTAACTGCTGTCCCTTGCGAAACTGTTGAAGATTACATTGGTTTTCTGCATGTTAATTTTAAGGCCTACAGTTCTTCTCTGCCTGTCGATCTCATTGATCGTGTTTAGCAGCTCATCTCCTAAGGGCAGGCAATATCACTAGTGAATCGTAAATTGCTTAGGTACCTTCCATTATCTGTTATCCCCAACTGTTTCCAATCCATGCCTCGGAACATACTCCGTAAACAGGCGGTGAATGGCCTGACACCCTTCTTTATTGGAATATTATTAGTAACTTCACTAATAATTACGGGAGCTGTGGTTCCGTTATTTTTGGCATAAGACTCTTCTACATCGGGACTTCCCAGTGTCTGCATGACTGCTGAGGTTTCCGCTGAGTCAAAAGCTTTCGCCTAATCAATGAACTCTATATATAGGGGTTGGTTATATTCTGCGCCTTTCTAAACCACCTGATTGATAGTATCAGAATGGTTCATTGCCGAGTACCCTTTAGGAAAAGACTGTCTGATCATTGTGTGGCTACTGTGTTTCTGTTTTCTCATGGCCAGAATCAGTTCTTTTTCATGAGAAATATATGTCGTTATGCAGTAATCACCTTGTCATGATGTTCGTTAGGAGAAGAACTTTCCGACCATTATCTCGAAAGTCCGCTGCACGACTGTGCTGCTTCTCGCACACCTCCCACGTTTACAGCCTAGAGTTCCATGTCAGCGACATTCGTGCCATTCACGCACTGCGACCTTTGTGCCGCTGCCCCGCAGACAGCTATGTCACAGCTGCTGCAGCTGCTACTACCCAAATGGGCAGGATTTTGCGGCATTAAGATATTTCATCATGTATTCTTGAGTAGTGTTCAAAGTCGTTTTGAATATAATCTTAGCAGGCACCCTTGCCAAGAACCACAAAAATACCGCTAGACGAGCCAATGAGAAGGTGCTGAAGGGGTGGCCTATCGTAAGAGCTTTTTGGCGTGGCGAGTGAAAAATCAAAAGCACCGGTCGGGCAGGTGGTCCCCAAATAGCAACCTTGAAAGCAGGTAGGCCACTTAGGTCACGTGACCTTTGGACGTTATAACAACCTGCCCGCCAAGCAGGTGGCAGCTAAGTTAATGATTGGTCACTTGGGCAAAGCAACCTAGGCCACACTAGCCCCGCCGGTTGAAGCACCTGCCATCCCAGTGCAGCGCTTAACTAGTGTTTAACCGCTGTACCACTGTGGCAGGAAGCGTATCTGGGTTCACAGGTATCGGTTGACGTTGACAGGTATCGGTTGAGCCTAACCTACCTTGCTGGCTATTTAAATGTTGGCCACGGGAAAAAAACATTTATTTAGAATAATGTACATTACCTTGCAAAAGAGTTGGCTGACGTGCTGTCAACACCGTCTGTGTAGCTTTATTTAAAAGCTCTACAAGAAACCGCGGGGAATTGAAAATATACTCCTTCATACGGGTGCTACTTGAGCGCCCATGATAGAAATTCGCTTAACTTTTATCCCGCGCAAAGTGCAAAAATCGAAGCTCTAAAAGACCAAGTTTAGCTGAGACAGCCGGTATATGACTTCACAAAATAAAACAGCAATCCGCTCTCTGTACCTTGATAGCTGGCGTTGGCTTGGCAGTGGCAGTGGTTTAGCTCTGGTTAAACCTGGAGGATTGCGAAAGCAACTAGGAGAGAGAGAGAGAGAGTCAGTGGAGAGCGCGCGGCCGCGGCGGCGGGCTCGGCACGCTAGCTATGCGCCGCTACTGAGCGTGCGCAACTAGCGAGCGTGGCGGCGGCACCTCACCCGCGCAGCGACGGCGGCGTTCGCCAGCTGTGCGCCGTCCTCGCGCATGCGCAGTATGGACTTGCGTCCGCTCCGCGAAATGACTCGGTGACTCGTGTAGTGTTGCTTCCGCAAAAAATTCTTCGCGCCCACGAACCCACGCATCCTCGCCGCCGCTCCTCAGCGTCATGTCTCGCTCACCTGCAGCACGCAATATTTTGTCACGTGAAGCGTCCTCGCGCTCTCACTAGGGTCGGGCGGTGCTCCGCCGCTTGGTGCCCGACGGAGATGTACAGCAGGAGCTAGCAGATGCGGCCGCCCGATTTCGGCGAGTAATCTGTCCAAAAACACCGCCCTCAATCAGCTGGCGACCCGACGCATTCGCTTGATCGAGGGAAACGCCGGCTGCGAGAAAGGGGAATCAAAAAGCTCCCGTCCGCAGCCCCAAAATAAGGTCGCCTTGACGTGTGAGCACAAAAGGGTCTATTTCCGGTAAATCTTGTGGGGTTTAAATTGGGGAGATAAATACCCTATCCCCGTTTAAACGCGGCTGACGCAGTTCAAAACCGCGCGGACCCACCTCGCGGTCGCGGGCTCTACCGAGCGCACGCCAACCGCGGCGGGCCTTGCTCTGACAGAACAAAGGAAGGACACACTGGCTGACACAAACAAGGGATTTATTGCTACAACAAAATATATTAAGGAATCGAGGATGTCCGACTCACCAGCACGATTACGAGTGAACATTCGCCCACGCTAGGGCAAAGGGGAAAACTCCGAGGCCGGACGGGAGAGCTGGCAGGAGCATGTTCCGACACGAGGCGCCCGCGGCAGAGTGGAGCGGCGCGCGACACGTCCGCGTAATTCCCCGATGCCGAGCAGAAGAGAGCAGTCTCTCCCCCGCACGCGCGCAGCAAGACGCCACCCGTGGCCCTGGTGTCGCTGCGACGCGAGCGCCCTCCGCTGTTAGTTAAAGTAACACAACTGAGGCGGGTGCCTTGCGGGGGAGCTAACTACAGTTGGGATGCAATGCAGGAAAGCGAACCACAGGGGGCGAGTGCGTCCCCACAATCTTCACGTGGCGCCGTGTCCATAAGTTCGGTGGTGTGTCGTCGTGCAAAAGTTATCAGGACACCGCGTTCATGGCAAGGGCCACCCTTCCTCTAATGGCTGTATGGAATGAGCGCCATCTAAAAATTGCAACGAATGCGGCGAAGAGACTCTCCCATTTGCTGTTGAGGTTGTGTAGAATGTATCCGAACCCAGCCTTCCACTTTCTCTTATCACCGAAATTTAACACCCGACGGCACTCCTCTCCTGGTGGAATCGGTGTCGACTTGTCGGCGAATTCTTCAAGCAGCGCCCGAACCCCAACTCTAACCTTCGCCTGCAGCTGTAGTCCGCCGTGTTAAACATATAGAGATAAAATCGCAGCAAGACAAAGGGTCAAGGAGAGAGCTGTGTTTCACATAGCGACAACACTGTTATTCCCCTGGTCTTCACTGGAATGAAAGGCTATCAAAATGAGAGGACGCCCATTGGTGGAGGTTTCCTGTTGAATGTGTGCTTAACCAGCACAGCTGTCAAAGCATATGTGTTTCATCTGGTGCACTGCTCAGTACTAAACTGGACTGGGCACAATGGAAGATGTGGTTTTCATAATACTACAGATGATAGGCCGCATACACCTTTCGGTAAGGATATTTTGTATCGTCGACATGTAAGCTTATGGACGCCCCTTCCTTAAAATTCTTAATGAAGGGCATTCGTCACTGGCAGATTTCCACTCCACCTCGAATGTAGAATGACAGTCAGATGTTTGGTACTGCGCCCAATAAGTCACCAGCGTGGCACATTGAGGTCGCGCAGCAACTAAGCATTCAATGTAAACATTTTTTTGAAACTTTTATTTCTTCATGCTGTCTGTGTTTTTGGCCTACGCGGATCACAGAGAGCAGACTGCGAGCTGCATATTATAATTTTCACAGGCAGTTTTGTTCGCATTCCTCCTGCTCTTGGAAATTGTTGCAGTTTGGGCAGCATCCTCCCCATTTGAAGGGCTCGCATTTCCTGGTCGTAGAGTTGAAATAGTACTTCGGCTCAAGCGCCTTGCATGGTCCAACTTGTTGAGGTTCCTTGCAACCTTCATGGAAGAGCCACCAAGATCTCGGCATAACTCCACAACTTTGTCATGAACGCTCACACACATATTTCTTTTCTAATCCCGCTCTGCATCTTCCATGATAAGGCCCTTAGGAAACAGAGTCCATGCTTATTGCAGTGGAGTGCCACTGCTTCTGTGAAGCGGTACCATGTTATTGGTTAAAAATTTAAAATTGCCTTTTGATTTGTCGTTTTTAACTCACTCTGTTACTTCCCACTAATGCTACACAGTTTCAATACTTCAGCAGGATTAATTAGAATCTTCTGCATAATTAAATGCAGCTCGAAATGATCAATTTAGCGCTGCAATCAAATATTTTGTACATTTTATGTAGCTAAGGAGACCCCCCATTTCCTAAACATTGTTTTGGCTTGATTGTTTTTAAAAGAACCTGCTTTTTATTCGGCGACAAGTATCAACAAACGACATTGGGATGCAAAACTTAAAGTGCGCAAACGTTTTTTGCGCTTTTCGGTGATTAGCTAGGTCTCGCTGAGAGAGCATTGCGTATGAACAATTCTATGATACGGTTATGAAACCGCCTATTGCAAACTTGCTGAATACGTAACTAGAAACAGGCAAGTACTTTAAATGGCGCATAAAATGTACAGTACAAAGTAATCTACGTAGTATGTATAGTATTTGTTTAGTATATAATATGTACATCCTTGTTTTTTCGTGCTTTTGAACTCCCAAGCCTGTCAAGCAACCAATTATCCGAGGTTGCAATATTAGGAGATTGTGGCGACATGTTTGTTTGCTGAAAACATTCCATGAACACCCTTAATCAAGAATTCTGCACAGGATGTAATGCTTGTGTGCAAGGATTGGCCGCCTTCTGCTTTCCACGCTTCTTATTTAGAATTCTAGGTTCGATAAGTGAGTTTGTGCTTCGTCTTCAACCCTTTTATTTGATATAATGGTAGAATTTTTTCCCCGTCCTCACAACGCACACGTTCCCAAAGTTCCAGTGTATTTCTTGTTTTGTACAGATATATTCTGTATAACCTGAGCAACATTGATTAGCTCGTAAAAGTAGAGAGAATTCTAAAACAGAAACCATATAGCAGAGAGATATAAAACTCGAACACATACCGTCTGGATAGGTGCATTTTGGAGGGTCCTCTGAAAGAAGAAATTCATAATTTTTTTGGAATTAGGTCAAGCTTTGCGCTGTACTCTTTTGTATACAAATGAAAACTCGCACAATCATCTAATTAGAGCAAACTTTGTAAAGCGGGAAATTTTTTAAGCATTTTCACATGCAAAAAGACTACTGAGTTGGTGGAGCGCATATCTACCTAAATACGTGAGCAACTGGCGTTCTGTATTCTGGGACTCCTCAGGTATGGCTGCGCCAGGAGACTTGCGGCGGTCCAGGGATGCCTTGTAAGTGTCAGCTGTTCATACTTGAGCTTTACATATCGTACACTATGCTGTAGTGTGCATATACGCGTGTGTGTGTATATATATATATATATATATATATATATATATAGAGAGAGAGAGAGAGAGAGAGAGATGAACAGACAATTATTGTAGTTTTCTAGCAGGGTTAGGCCGCTACAGTGGTGCAGATTAGCTTTTTTAAATGATCCAGACGTGCACAGAACTGTAAAACGGAAACTTGCTATGAGCAGAAACCGGGAAGAAAAGCACAAGGGAGGGACGGAGTACGCTGACGACGGAGAAAAAATATAAAGAAATGAGCAGGAACGGGGATGGAGGATTAGCGGTAGCGCCATGAAGAAGAAACTGGATAGGAAAAGCGGCGAACGAAAGCCAAAGGCGCTCCTTCATCGCCGCAGTGCAAAGGCGTCCGCGCTGAGCATACGGTGGTGACGGTGGCGGGTGTAATAAAGTGTTCCCATGAGAAGATTTGCTGTAGGGCTAACAAAAATACGAAATGTGATCCCTTAGAGCGTGTGGAGGCGGTGAATAAGGTAACGGTGTCGAAGTAAGAGAACAATTTTAAAGCCTGGTTTTCAGCTTTGGTACACAGATGAACACCTCGGAACACCGTTTGGAAGAAAACACGATGGTCTTCGTAGTGATATTGATACGCATTTAACTGAAGAGGTATGAGGCAGTCCCAAGGCTGGGACGCATGTCTAAGGTACCAAGTTTTCTCCCCGCTACGTGTTCTGTGTGGGCCTCCATGCTTACTATCTCAGAGGCTGCTCGACTAGAGGGTGACGGGGAGAGCGTATTTGTGGTGCCAGCAACTAAACCAGCCTCTGTTTGAAGTGCCCTGGATGGTGAACCTGCCATAAACTGCACTCGAATAGCAAGTGTTATTTGTGCATTCTGCAGTGCGTGATATCCTTTCCAGTGTTTTGTGGTGTGCCCAGAGTGCGGCTGCTGTACATCCTTGTCGGTTATGACTCATTCCGCGCTGAAAAAGCCCGCGTACAATATTTACAGTATTTTTGCTTTAAGGTTTGATTTCAGGTACTGCGTCGGGTGCATTTTAGCAGCCTCTTCCCAACCCCTACAAATACTGGTATGAAACAATAAAGATGCGTGCTATCCAGTCGAAACATCAGTAAACTCCTGTTATGTTCTAGAGTGTGTGTCTGCATATTTTATCATTATATATACATACATATATATGTGAGGTTGACAAATGCTTGGTTTAGGCAGTGATTTATTTCGGTTTGACGTTTTCAGCAAAGCTTGTCCTTCTTCTAGACTCTGGATAATGAAGGCCGCGGAGCCGAGACTCGAAGCGTCGAAATGGTTGAACAAGTGTTTTGTTTGTGAACCCTCGAATATGGCCCATGTGGTTAGGTAGCGGGAGCCTCAACTAGGTGGTAGAACACGTATAACGTTCCGAAGGGACACCCGACCATGAAAACGCTTTATGGTGCATTTGTCTTGAAAATTATATCTTCTCTTCAAAAATACAGATTTCGCGCGTGAGTGGGATTTAAGCTCGTCTTATTTTTATGTTTTCGCATTATGTTCTTTATTTTCTTCACCTACTCGCAAGTGGGCGATTTCTCATTTTGGATGGTTTTCGTACTCAGCAATAGAACGCACAAAAACAAGCAATACAGGAAGCTGAAAACTAAGCACCATTACATCACAACCACGGGATCAAATCCTTACTTATTACCGATTATGGCATATTTGCTATTTCTATCGGATTGCCCCGCCGCGATGGCTTAGTGGTTACGGTGCTCGGCTGCTGACCCTAAAGACGCGGGTTCGATCCCGGCCGCGGCAGCTGAATTTCGATGAAGGCGAAATTATAGAGGCCCGTCTAATGTGCGATGTCAGTGCACGTTAAAGAACTTCAGAGGGTCGAAATTTCCGGAGCACTTCACTACGGCGTCCCTCATAGCCTGAGTTGCTTCGGGACATTAAACCGGAATAAAACCATTTCTACCGGATTATAGTTATATGAGATATTCAGAGCGGAATGAATTCTAGGCTCATTAATAGCTCAAATTCGTTTTCTGTAACATTTATGGTGCGTCTTTCTGATATTCTCAGTCATGTTGCTTTTCATTAGTATTTAAATATTGTTGCACCTTTCCTGACTGCCATTCATACCAAAAAAACGCAACTGAGGAGCGATGTAGGACGTTCCGCTTTTGAAGCGGTCCATCTTTTGTGGATTATTCAGCCAGAAAATAAAATGGTGGCCATGAGAGAAAAACATTGCACTTGAATGATGAGTTTTCGAAAAAGTTTCTCAGTGCTGATAATTTACAAGATTTTTCGCCTGCAATGTCCATCTCTTCTTAAATGCGGACCAAATACAATCCATGGAAATAATGTCTTACCACACTCTTGGCAACTTGCAAGGGCAGCGAGGAAAACTGCCACGATGACTGAAGAGAATACGGCGTTCATGGCTTCTGCTGCAAGAATTGAAAACCCTGGCGAAAAGCTTCACCTTTTATACACTGAACGAGCGTCCTCGTAAAAAGCAAGAATAAAATAAACGAATAAACGAATAAAATCCAAACGTTTCTTTATGGGTGGTATTCCTCCGCTCTGTTTTCCCACGTGCGGCCGGGTACTTCTAGTACCAAACATACAGAGAGATATAGCCAGTAGTTCTTTCAACCCCGAGCAAAATGTCAAATTCAACAGCAACATAGCACGTGGTTTAATAACTTTAGAGGAAAGTGAGCACTGCTTCAATGTCAAAGCCCTAACTCTTTACCTGGTAGACGTAAAGGAATATTTCAGTAACATAGCCGATATTACTGTGTTTAAGCCATTTCAGCCTCGATGAGGTCAACGTGGGGGCACATGAACTGTAAATAGAAGGAACATAGACTGTTGCCCAAGGGCTTTGAACTAAGAGCCAAGGGAATGTTACGATACTGTCGTTGATAACGTGGCCGCTCCTCGGCCATGTTTCGCTGCTCCAGCCTTTCCTCTGTGGGGTTCAAGAGAACCACGCAGCGCCTAATAGCGCTGCTTTGCTGGTGCCCGACGTAGATACGGTGACTACAAAATTCGGAGATGATGTGAAGATAATGCTTGGGTGAGGTGTCTGAGGTTGACGCGCGAGAGCAATGATAGCGTTTATTGTTGTGAAAACATAAATCAACTACAGCCCGGTACATATTGCGGCTTACACAGGCACACGTCAAGTTCACAGCATGGCGCCCAGGCTCAAGGTGGGACACAGGGTTTGCAATGAACACCTGCTGCCATCTGTCGAGTAGCTCGTCAAGTAATAATGGTGACTGCGATGAGCTGCCACCTGACTTCCAGGTTCATTTTTCTGATCAAAGTTGATGTTGATTCCCCATTCCAGAAGTAAGGAACTCAAGGGTGGCACTAGGCATGGGCAACAGGCAAACAAGCAAGTAACAGGAACATTAGGCATGGCAGCAGGCAAGCAAGAAAGTAAAAGGAACACTATGCAAAAAGAGTCAAGGGAAGCATGGAGCAATAAGAGAAGTAGTATCAACAATCGAAAAGAGCACAGCAACGAACAACTTTTCCTAATGCACTTCATTGTCCTAGAGATGGATAGGCACTCTGCTGCCTGATCGGACGAGTACCGTTTTTAGAGGCGACGAAGTTACAGTATCTAAACCATTAGGCGCACCTCTGGCCCACTACCCTAGTCTGTGGGGTTCGGAGGGCTGAGCACACGAAAGCACTTCTTGTTTATGAAGTGGAGACAAACTTAAAGATGCGTCTTCTGTGCACTTCGCACTCAGCGTTGGCAGAGAAAGTTTATGCGTCAGAACATGAGCAGTACTTAGCTGAACTTCGTGTTCAGTGGACCAACTTGAGATGTAGATGGCATAAATGTGGCAGGCATAAGACATTCGAACAGGCAATAGAGACCTTTTAATCCCGGAACAAGAGTGCGGCATTCCCACCCACCACATATCAGAGAGCACACCGTAGCCTCTAAGCTTGTAACTAAGAAGCAGCAGTCAGCAGGCATTGCTTCTAATCTTTACTCTCGGCCCTCTTGCCTTTCCTCGAGAAGAGCAATATTCTTCTACTGTCGCCCCTTATTTCCTTCTATTTCCACTCTACGCCGCGTCTAAAAGCATCGCCCCTCCTCGCGCTTTTTATCTTTGTTTATTCTTTCTTAGAATCATTAAGAAGCCTTGCCCTCTACTGTCTCTCTCAGCACTGCACTGAACGTCGGAAAACAAGAAATGCAATATTCGATTCAGCTGCCGCGTTTCGACGGAGACAAAACGCCCCAGGCACCTGTGTGCAAGTGAGGTGTCAGTGCGCGTTGAAGATCTCCACGTGGTCGAAATCATTCCGGAGGCCTCCACTACGGCACTTCCTTTTAAGCAGTAGCTTCACTACTAGAGGTCTCGAGATAAGACCGCCGTGCGTTGCCGATCACCTTCAAGGCTCAGCCAAGGTCAAACCTTCAGTTTATAAGTTCGGAGAACCGGTGGATGATCAATAGTCATACCAATGGTCAATCAGTTGGACAGGTCAAGGGGACAAGGTCAACGGTCAAGGTCAAATCGAGGACGCGTCAAGGTCAACCACAATTCGGTAACGTAATTGACTTTGGGCTCGCCGAGGAGCCTATACGCGGCGTTTCCGTGACAGGGCGTACGTCACGCCATCTTTAACCAAGTCTATAAGAGCGGAAGCGTTGGCGCGCCTAGGAATAATACCCCTATCACACGGGCACTTCAACGGCCGTTAAGGAAAACGGCAGTTGGCCGTAACGGCCGTTAGGCGGAGTTACACGGCAGCGCCAGCGATTGACATCAACGGAGCTCGCCGGTCTCCGTTCCGCCGCCGTTTCCGTCCGTTTCGTCGGGAAGTGGGCAAGATGGCAGCGCCCAGCAGCAACGCGTCCCCGCTGCAGGCAAGCGCGCCGGCGCGAAAACGCCTTGCGCGGACAGTGTCAATGACGCATTTTCTGATTAACTTGTGGCAGGACCACCTGGCCGAACTGCGAGCGCAAAAACACAACGCGCCGGTGTACTTAAGAATGACGGCACTCTTCAATCAGCTCGCAAGCGAAGAATGTGGGCACGCTGTGTGCGTGACTGTCAAGCAAATAAAGCGCAAGATGGAGAACTTGGGCCAGGCTCACAAGTAAGTTACTATGAATTTATTAGTGATTTTTCAGCCGACATAGCGCTTTGTGAGGCATGTTCAATGTAATCTGGGGCCCCGCAGGGCCGGACGTATGTTTCAATGCCAGAACCAACGCAGAGTTTTGCTTGACATGAGCTCGAACGTGACTTTCTCGACGCTTCGGGCTCATTGTAATGTTCATGCAGCAATGGAGGAAGAGCGATCACAGCTTAGCGTAGTACATTTGGTTATAATATTGTTACGTGGCGGCCAGCCGAAGAATGAGGCGTGATGAACGATGGACAAGAGATGATTTTAATGGCCGCGGGCCTAGCGCGAGCGCTCCGTCCCGCGCCACTGCCAGCTTCGTCTTCGTCACACTACCCGGGGCCACCGAGCTATCGTCCCGATCGGTGACGAACAGACGCGCGATGTGTCGATGGTCTTGAGTGGGGGGTTGAACAGTATGTATAAGATGGTGCAGTGCTGGCCGCCACGATCAGAAAGATGAGAGAATGAGTCCCGGTTCACGAAGCATCCGGGCCGTAGGGTGCCAGGGGCTGACGGCCGAGGTCTCTGGACGCACCGAACGGCAGGGGCAGGGGGGCGGTGTCTTCACGCTTCGGTCTTGTGTCAGTGGGGTCTTGGGTCGGTGGGGTCTTGGGTCCGTCGGGTCTTGGGTCCTCGTGTCGTGTGGTCCGGGCGGGGGACGGGGCTGGGGTGAGAATCGAGGTCGTTTCACGTCGGGCGGGCTGGGGCGCGGCCGTGCGGCGCTGACCAGGTACTTACGGCCGACGTCCACGGCAGGCGTAGGACACCGAAGCTCCGTGACCAGGATGGCGATGAAGGGACCCCAGCACCTCACACCAAATGTTACGTGGCGGCCAGCCGAAGAATGAGGCGTGATGGACGATGGACAAGAGATGATTTTAATGGCCGCTGGCCTAGCGCGAGCGCTCCGTCCCGCGCCACTGCCAGCTTCGTCTTCGTCACAATATGTAGCCGTTTGCCGTACGCTAGGCATGGCCAGCCTAGCCTGACAGAACGTATTTGCGCCGAGAAGTGTGTTCGATCAGAAACAAAAACGTACGTAGGCCAGACTAGACGCTGCTTGAACGATCGTGCACGGGAACATAGGTTATCGCTAAACACGGGGAAGGGATCTAATTTGGCAAAGCATTGCCTGTCCTGGAGTGACTGTTGGCCACGGCTTGATGAGATTACAGTTCCGGGTAAGAGTCGCGAATGAATCGCACGAGAAAAGTTATGGAAGCTGACTTCATAATGAAAAGAGGAGATGCCTGTATAAGTGATTCTTCGATTGTACTATTCAATAATGAGGTAGCATTTCTCGATAAGATGATCTAAGTTCAGGCCTTGGTGTGTCACTGATTGCCACATGATGTATCCTTGCGCTGATCATGCTCAAAGTTCATTCTTTTGTCATTTTTTCTCTAAATACGTGCTGTGTCCTTTGAATAAAATCAGTTGTAACTTTGCGCTCGTCCCGTACCCTGTCTTGTGTGTGTGTGTGTGTGTGTGTGTGTGTGTGTGTTTCGTGCACTTGCCATGTCTTAAGTATTGAACCAACTAGCCCAACAACACGTTCTACATTCTCCCAAACCTATGTCTTGACAGTGTCTATCGGCTAATAACTTGTATCTTGGCTATCAGCTGACTTTGATCGAAGCCTATTGAGCTCGCTTCGTAATTCAAGAGCGTTGTCCTTGTTTTTTACCTCTCTGCCTCCTGTTTTAACTTACATCACAAGGAGGTTCATTGTTCTTGGCAGTTTATACTTGTGCAAAAAAAAAACTCATGTTCATCTCTTACGACATAAAGAAGTGACTCTTAGCTGTACTTTGTTTTCATTTCAGAAAGGAAAGCACTGCTGGCACTAAGTCGGCTGCAACTCAGTGCCCATTTTACAAGCGGCTTCACACCTTCTTTGGAAACCTTCATCTGAGTGATAAAAGCCTGGTACAGGAGAGCTTTCAGGTGCAACATTTGTTTATTTTGGCTGCATGTAAACACTTGAAATGGACTGACAAATCGAAATTGTTTTTTTTTGCTTGCCAAGTTTGTCGCCGGAGACGGATGGCAGCAAAGTTCAGAGAAATTCATGTTACTGAAACGAATGACATGAGCATAAGGCATTGTTGTGTTCAAGAGTACCAAAATTGCACAGATAACTTTAATAAGCGTCACAGTCTATGTAGCATCGAAACCATTGCCTAACATTTCCGACATACTGGATGGCACAAAACTTATTACTTTTCTTGGAGTTAAAAAATAGGGCGAGATAGGTAAGGATGGTTATGTTACAAAAGGGTACCAGTGTAGACTGTATGCTTTAGGGTGTACCAAAACTCTTTTAGAGAAAACGGCAGCTATTGCATAAAATTCTGGTATATTGAAGTCTTTCTGCACGTTAAGTGTACCACTTCCACTCATCATGCAACGCAGTAATAATCACTTAGAAGCAACATTCGGTAACCTTCCGTTCTTCTTCTTTTCTTAAGCTGGACATGGTGGAACGGCTGCCAGAGGGTGCTGAGATTATTGCCTCACAACCACCCTCAGAAGCGCCAAGCGTCCTAGACATCACAAATGTCGAGGCCTCGACCAACGAGGCGTCGACCAGTCTTTCGACCCACGAGGCGTTGACCAGTCCGGCCTCGACCAACGAGGCATCGACGAGCCAGGCTTCACCACCTGCTGCCTCAGCCGAGCAAGGCCACACACAGGAAAGGCGACAGCCGACATCATCAATGGAGAAGGCTGTGCTGCTGCTGGAAAGGCAAGAAAACCGTGCCAGAAAGATGCCCAAAAAAGAATATACGTTGGCCAAAAAGACGGTCAGTCTCCAGGAGGAGGCGAATGACATTACCGCGAAATGGTGAGCGTTATTCGCCAGTACTCTGAAGGCCGGCAGGAGCGTCAGCCTGACTGCCCAGAGAACGGTGAATAAAAGACCAGTGTGCGCACGTGCTCCGAAAATTGCCACAAACTTGACCAGTCTTTCACGTTCTGTTCGTTGTTCACAATTGCATGCATAAAACAAACCTTTTCAAAGTAGTCATGGCTTCAATGAACAAATGTGCTTGGCCAAAGCACGTCGGACACTTTCACCTGACGAGCTCACTGCGTTGCTCACACAAACAGTATGCGGAAGCTCCCCGGCTGCTGCTTCAGCACTCCACTGTGTGTCGCACTGATCACGCATGTGTTCCCATACATTGTGGAGGATGCAGCAAGCTCGGACAATGCTGTTGGCATTGTCAATATGACACTCAATCATCTTCAAGACCCTGAATCTAGCCTTCAATCTCCCAAAGGCATTCTCAACAACACGCCTCGCTTTTGAGAGAGTGTAATTGAACGTTTGCACTGTAGGGTTGCTTGCACTCATGTGAGGGATAGGCTTCATCAAGTGACGCTGCAAAGGAAAGGCCTGGTCACAGAGGAGGACCGCTCCCATTGGCATCCCGTCAATGTTTTGGGTTGGTACAGTGAAGAGATCATTTCCTACTACACCCGGGAGTATCGAGCCTCTGTACACTGCTGCGTCATGATTGCGCCCTGGAAACCCTACATTAACAAACATGAACTTGTAGTTGTGTTCAAAACAGCAAGCAAAATTATGCTATACCAGCCCTTGTAGTTGTAATAGTCCTGCGCGTTTTCTTTCGATGACGAGACTTTTATATGGCAATCAGCCAGCGCGCCAAAGCCCTGCCGAAAGCCTGTGCAGGCTTCGAACTCCCGCACGTGGTCTCTAACATTGTTCAGTGACGGAAACCGTACAACCTGAGGCTCGAGAACATCTACGACAACGTCACAAAATTCGCGGAAGATCAGGTTCACGGATGGCCGACCCACGCCGAAAAGATGCGCCACAGTCCTTTCCTCTGCCAATGTGGCGAGTCTGTACAGAGAGAGGGCGACGCGCTGGGGTAGGGGTATGCAAGCTCGCATGTTCGTATCCTCCCGTGTTAGTGAGGGACACGAGCTCAGGATGTATGCAAATGTGGAACAGGTCACGCGAAAGTTGGCCTTGCAGTCTTCATCCGAAAACGTCGGCACGGTGGTGTGTTACCAAGACGGTGGTCTGGAAAGCGTCCATCCACTCCTTTGCCTGGCAGACATCGCCACAGCGAGTGCTGCGAGGCTGCGACACCGCCTCTCTGCCGCTTCCGCTTCTTCTTTACAGACGCTTTCTGAACGCGCACAGCTTGCAGTTCAGCCCTTTTTGCTGACAACAAGGCCTCGTAGTGCGCAACCAGGAGAAGCAAATCGGGCGGACGATCACGGTCGCATTCATGACGCGGCCGGCTAAGCGCCATTCCACGGCTCTTCTGGGGTTCGCGTCGCGAAGTCGCAAAACGTTCAACACAGCACCTGCTGAATCGCGCAGACGGTCACTCGCGATACGAATGACAAAAAGAAATGCACAGTGGTGCTGCGGTTAGCACAAGCGATGGAACGTGAAATGGGACACTCCACCACATTGAAACCACAATAAGCAGTACTGTAGTACCACAACAAACGCAGCCATTTTGCAACGCCTTAAATCGGATTGGATCGGCTAAATAAGCTTCTCCGCTTGTTTTGCAAGCAACTCTTGCAAATAGTTGGAAAAACACACTGTACAGCATGTAGCGCTGAAAATAATTAGAGAAACAAAATTTTTTTGAGTTGGCCAGGTAAAAAGTTCAAGTGTCACGCGATAAATCGCCGAAACGGAAGTGAACCGACCGAACATGTAAAGTGCCGAGTGAGGCAGCCACCACTGTTCCGTTCCCACGGTCGTTACGGCGTTCAACTGCCGTTGCAAGTGCCCGTGTAACAGGGGTATTAGTCTACATGCGGTGTTCAGCCCCGCCACGGTGGCTCAGTGCTTACAGCGCTCGGCTGCTCACCCGAAAAACGCGGGAGGCGAAATTCTAGAGGCCCGTGTACTGTTCGATGTCAGTCCGTGTTAAAGACCGCCCGGTAGTCGAAATTTCCAGAGCCCTTCACTACAGCATCCCTCATAGATTGAGTCGCTTTGGGACGTGAAACCCCAATAAACCAAACCAAACCACATATGCGGTGTTCACGTGCTAGGCCATGAGGTTACGCCCTCCTAAACCAGTAGATAACTAAAGTAGCACCGGCGCGCCTGGCACGAAGTGCACATATCGTGTTCACGTGCTAGGCCGAGCCGTCAGGGCTGCAGCAGAGCCGCGCCTTAGCACGAATTCCACAAGTAGTGTTCACGTGTTAGGCGCCTGAGCGGCAGTGCTCCTGCGCACGAAGTCCCCATGGGCTGTTCACGTGCTAGTCCGTGACGCCATGCGTCCAGGCGCGCATAAATAGCAGCTGTGGAGTATCCTTGCAGTCAGAGCCATGGAGTCCAATACTGAACAAGGGTGTCTAGGCTCTAGATACAACGGGCACTTGCCCTTGTCTGTCCCCATCTAAACTAAATAAGCGTTTTAGCCTAGAACTGACCCAGTTGGAACCAAAGCATACAACTCAATGTAGTACTTACTTTGATCTCGTCATACATACATTAGGTTGGGGGAACCTATCGAGAAATAAAAATAATAAGGGATCTCGTCTTACGGAGAGAACCAATCCAAGCCTCGCTTAATGTTTCGAAGATTTCCACCAAGACAAAGGTCTTTACCGACAACCACAGTTTAATCGTAGCTGTCACCAAGAATCATCAACAATAAAAGGCATTGCTTCACGTTAGAAGTGTGTTCATTAGTTAAACAACGAGACAGTTTAAAATAGTTAACCTCGCTTTAGCTTTGGCTAAACCCACTGAGTAGCGGTAGCTTCACGATGGTTTAGCTCCAAAATGCGAAAGAAACGGTCAACGAACAGAAAAACAAGGCTTTGCCAGGCTAAAGTATCGTGATGCTGCGCCTTCTATCTCGGTTTAAACAAAGCTAAAGCACTATCTATTTTGTTATTTCACTCCCTTCTTTATCTCTTCCCTTACGCCGCAGTTCGGTTATGTCAGACAGGTTCTGCGTCAATTCCTTTGTTCAAAACCAATTTCCAGTTTCAATATTCTATTAGTTCACACTGATCGAATCACGAATGTTACTCGAGAAAATTTCTGTAAATAGTATGAAGCACAATAGATGGCCTCTACATGCAGCCATTAACGGCCTCAGTGGTAGAAAAATTAATATGCGACTGCCCTGCACGTTAGATGTGAGCTGCACGGTGACGGTTATGTTGCAGAAAATAAAGACCTGCGTTGCCATGTGCTCTGTGGTTTCATGTATGAATCCCTCAACTAAGCTGTGATGGAAGCGATTATTTCAATTTGTAAATTTACTTTGCTTTTCATTATAGTTTATATTATAATTTATCGCCTGTTTTCTCTCGTCGTTCCTTTCATGGTCATATTCCTGGACTTTCATCTCCTACATTTTCTGATACACATGTGTGGTCGATGTAGTTTAGTGTATTCAGCGTTTTTTCCGGTTAACTGTGAAGTGTGATGTGTTTGAACGTTTTTTTGTTGTTCCTATTTTTCTGTTGCTTTCTGCTAATCTTATTTTGTAAAGCGTCGCACGCGACTTGCCGCTACCTGCCAGGCGCTGCCATAGAAGCCCAATGAGGCTTCGGCAGGCCTGAATCTGTAAAATGTCTTTGCAGTGCAGAAGAAACTGATTGATTCATTGATTGATTGATTGATTGATTGATTGATTGATTGATTGATTGAAATGAGCCTCGTGACTAAAATATCGTGACTAAAATAAAATTCTTTCTCACTGGGCTCAGGACTGTTTTCAACTCTGCGTAACAACATCGCAGCGTGTGCATGCAGTGCTCTTTTGCGCAGAACATGATGCGTGGTTAAGTGTTGTCAAAGAAGAAGATAAATAAAAGCGACATTTTTAAAAAGAAGTTGTTACGGGCCTGTTTTTTTTTATTTTCAATTGCAAGTTTTTGTTATCTTCATTTGTTATTGAGCCGCCACGATGGCTCAGCGGTTACGGCGCTCGGCTGCTGAGCCGATAGACGCGGGTTCTTTACCGGCCGCGGCTCTCGATTTTCGCTGGAAGCGATATTCTAGTGGGCCGTGTACTGTGCAATGTCAGTGCACGTTAAAGAACCCCAGGTGGTCAAAATTTTCGGAGCCCTTCACTACGGCGTCTCTCATAGCCTGAGTCCCTTTGGGACGCTAAACCCCATAAACCAAACGAATCCATTTCTTATTGGCTCTAAAACGCCTTGACTTCTTGACATTAAATTAGGCTTTAATAGCGATAGCTGTTTCTACAATTTTCTTCACTAATGCTTAGCTGCTGTACACATAGTCAGGAGCTGAGACAGCGACAGCAAGTGACGACTACTGCGCCATTGTACTCGGACGTGCGGAAACAGCAGGTAGTCTTTGTCGATGCCGCAGGATTGTCGATCCCACAGGGTCCCACAGTATTACGACAGGATTACGCGAAGCATGCCTATGGTCGTCCAGCATTAATGAAGCTACAACACACGATGATACTGCTACTATTCGCCGCGCTCGCGATAGAAAGCGGAAACGACATGCCAATGACGAGTCCATGTGGGGCGGAGGGGTCAAAGACTGCCTGAAAAAGGTTAATGCACTGGTCGAATCTAGGAGTGGCCGGTGCTCGCGGATGAGGTCGACAGAAGCACTAACAGTCAATCCCTGGGACTGCTGCAAACACCGCTGATGCGGTATTTAGGAAGGGTGACTTAATGTATATTGTTATATACATGCTTACAATTCGTAAGATTCACGATTCCTGCGTAATGATATAATTGAAATTGTGCAGCTCGCAGTATGCGTAAACAATATAAATTTTATTCAACTACTCAGCTTACGCTGCCAACCTATGAAGGGTAAGCAATTTTGGGCGTATTAAATACGCCGGTCACATACAAGAAACCCAAGCCTTACTTCTGTTAAAGAAGCCAACCGCCACTCAGACCTGGCAGCACACAGGAATGTTTCCATTCTGTGATGTTAATCAATGGCAGATTGTAATTATCTAATCATTCAAGATAATTGACTAGAACACACGAGCAAAAACAACCATTCCACTACTGGGATCCGAACCCATAACGTTCCAATTCCACGTCCGGTATTCTCCGAACTGAGATACGGTGACGGCTTTTCCATCTGATTTCGAGGGTATATATGTTGCCTGTAACTAACCTTGAGGGTATTCACCAGCTTCACCCTCCTCGATATACGGCAAGTGTAGTACATCCTATATTGTCCGGAGTGTGACTTAGAACATCATCGAACGTAACGGCACCAGCTTAGCGAGAACGCTCTTATGCTACTTAAGGCATCAAGACTGCCAGAACAGAAGCCCTAGCTAAGTTACTGCATAGCACGTAATATGTCCACTGCTATGGTCCAAGGCTGCATTGACAAACACTGTCACGGCCAGGTGCAGGCAACGGAAATATCCTCGAAAGCAGAAGATTGCACAGCGGTCGCCTTAGCTTAGTTGTTATAGCGTGAAACGGAAACTTTGGAGGTCACGACTTCGGATCCCACCAGCGGCATGTGCTCGTTTTTTTCTTTTGTTCTCTAATAATTTATAATTACGTGATAACAGAATTACACTATTAATCTGCTATCGATTAACACCACCAATAAGAAATAGAAACATATCACTTTGCTCCTCGGTATTGGTGGCTGCTGAGTTCCTTTTTATGTATTGTAAAGAGGATGAGGAACATCCTGGTTAGCGGCGGCATTGCCATCGCTGCGCGTGCTGTGTGTTCGCTTTGGTTACATATAAAACATAAGGATCGGTACGGAAAAGCAAACAAAACACTAGAGATGGGCAACAGGCAAGGAAGGATATTAACAGGAACACTATATAACTAACTGTCCAATGAATACGCACAATGGGCGAACTAATCTAAACAATCGTAAAATAATTGGTATGGTTTTCAGTACATAAACACAGTAGACGTGCGCAAGCGTTCGCTTAGCCTGGTTGGCTCATGGTTATGCTTTCCATTGTCATCGAAAAGCATGGCAACGTTCGTAGACTCCGGTTTAGTATCGACCGAGTTTAAAGTGAACTCGTCTGTTCGCGCCGCAGATGGATGTTGATGATGAGGGCGATGTCCGATGCACATCGCGACAGTGTGTTGAAGTAGGATTCACGGCGTGCCCGCACTTTGCCCTGCACTCTTTCGCAAAGAATATGCGAGCACACCGTCCATTCCGCTTTCAGATAACAAAATCTCATTTTTAGAACGTACAAATTCGCACCGTGATTTTTGGCCCTGCGCCCACCATTTCGTCTTTACAGTTTACAGTAGTTCTCGTTGTTTCTTTTACGTCCTTTGTTTTATCTTCGCTATTTATGGTTGCAACCTCACCATTTCACCGTGTTTCGTGTTGGCATTATCTTCGTTTTCATTGTTTTAACTTTGGGTTTAGCTTCTTGGCTGTTATTGATTTTCTTCTAACCACCTGTTTTTTTTTTTACCAGTTGATGGAATGTAGAATGTTTTCGCTCTTTCTTAGCCTCTGCCCATGTTCCGGCACCTGGATGATATCGTGCAGTGAATGTGAGATTATACTCAGAGAATTGGTTCGGTTTTGTTTTGCGCTTGTGCTAGGCGGTGGGGGTAGAGGGTATAAAAAGATTTATAACCTTTCGAGTAAAAGTTCGAAGTGTATGCGCGGGTGTGTGTGCCCCTTGCTCTGTCGTGTGTTTTTTCCAGCAGTTATTGAATATCACGCTACCTAGGGAACCCTGGAGTGACAACTTAATTTTAATTCGTCAAAGACTTAACAGCATAGCAGACAGCTTATAACAAGGTAATTTTAAAACGATACTCTATAGTATATTTAATCAAACAGTTCATTCATTCTGTAATTGCTTATTTTAGTGGTTGATGCAAAGGTCCTTCCTGTGGGACTGGCGGCTTCTCTACAAATGCATGCAGGGCTGTGCCTGCTTTCACTCTAATATTTATCTGTTATAAGCAACAGAGTGGTGGTAGCTTATGGTGATGCTTTTTATTGGTATTCACGCAAAACTATCAGAACAATCATTTCTTATTGATTGCTCGCAAGAGGTGCAGCACCCCGATCATCCAATCACCGACCCCGCACTCTTGTCCTCTTCGCCCCAATTCCGTTCTCCCAACCAAGTTTCTCTCCAATCCTAATCCACATCTTTCTTTCTCTGCTTCTCCCGCCGTCTACCCGCAGTGAGGGCAGTGTACTTGCACCACTTGCCGATCTTCTGCTGACCCCCAAAGTTGTACTGGCCCATACCGTGGCTACCATCAAAGGGAACATTGTGTCGCTGTCATTTCTGAATCTGGCCTTCTCGACCCATGGACCCTTCTCGACCCATTTTGGTGGTGGCGGACTCCCGTCTTGGTTGCTGTGAAATCGCTCCTCTTGACACCGAACGTGTTCCAGTTACTGCAGAACCCCATCACCCTACCAATCCACCGATAAACGCGGCTCACCGCATCCTGTCATCTTCGTACGCTTTTCTAGGCTGTTATCTGAGAGCTTTACCTGATTACAATATCATCATCATCATCAGCCTGACTACGCCGACACCAGGGCAAAGGCCTCTTTCAAGTCTCTCCAATTAACCCTGCCCTTAGCCAACTGCAGCACCGTAACCCCACAAACTTCTTACTCTCATCTTTCCACCTAACTTTCTGCCACAACCAGCTATTCTTGCCTTCTCTTGGAATACACTCCGTTACCCTTAATGACCAGTGGGTATCTTGCCTTCACACTACATATCTTGCCCAAGTCTGTTTCTTTTTTTTCGATTTGGGCTAAGTTATCATTGGCACTTTTTGCTCCCTCACGCACTCCCACCGCTTCCGATCTCTTAAGGTATGACGCCACCTTTTTCAAAATTTTTAAAAATTTTGACCACTAAATTTTTATTTCACATTTACCTTATAAAGCACCACTTTATATAATATTCAAAAGCAAAAAAGAGTGAAAAAAGCCATGCTGGCATTTATTATTCACAAAAAATTGCCCAAATATAGCTGTTATGCAAACACTCATAACTAGTGAATGAAGAGCAGGAATTGTAAACTTTTCGGCACAGAGTTAGCCAACTAACCATACTGTGCAACCAACTAGGATCTTTGCCATCCGATAATTGAGAAAAATGTTATAGCAAAAATGCTGAACAAAACAAAAAAATGTGTTATTATTGCCTACCTTCCTTGACTTAAAACATGATTATATCAAAACTCACCATTCGATTTCATTTATCCTAGTTCATTGCACAGGCTAGTAAAAAAGGAACTAGTGTGCAAAGTTTCATTGAAAAATATGTATTCATTTGGAAGTTATCACTGTTCGCGCAACACGAAAGTGCGAGAAATAGAGTTTTGAGAAAAACGAGATTAAAGTTTTTCGATCCTTGTAGAAACACGATAATCATGCCCTAGGAAGTTAAAATCCTCCAGGTTCATAGCTAAGGCTCTGCTTAGCTGACAAGAGCTCTCTTTTGGCATGTGTTGCTGCCCGTCTTTTCTTATGGAGATATTTTGCCTCGCCCGTTGACTGACGCTGGGCCTTCGTCACATGGTAATGGTCACTGGTGCAACATGCTAGGAGAGTGTGGTGGCCAGATTCGATGCCTGCTTCCCTCAAAATATCTGCTGTACTTCTGCTGCCATCATTGAAGGACGAATCCGATAGCATTCCAAGCGACAGCGTGAAGTGCGCGCAAAGTAAACAACTGAGACGCTTGTAGCCATACTTGTAGCGTCTCGCATCCCCCTTGCGAAAATTTAAAGCCATGTTTAAAAAAAAGGAAGCCTTACAAATTGCCTTTGAATAATCTTTTACATATCAGACTAAAACAAAACAGAAAATTTTCAATATCCGCCGCTGATTATCGCAGAGTTATCATTTTCTGATACCAAACCACATCAGTTTCGGTTTCAGAACTGTTCACCACCTGTTGGAAAGTTGGCTATATCTTTTGAACAAAGTAAGATACGAACATTATTCTTGCTGCAAAAGATTTTTGAATGTTTGGGAATTCGCAAAATATAAAAAAGAAAAAAAATGTCATTTTTACAAAAAAACGATTTTTCAAAGGTGGCGACATACCTTAACGTTACACTCATAATTTTACTGCCCGTAGAGCTGCGCTGCCCTTAACTTAACCTGAACTCGTTTCGTTACGCTCCACGCTTACTGCCCCATAGGTGAGTACTGGCAAGATACATCTGTAGTATACTTTTCTCTTGAGGGATATTGGTAAACTGCCATTAATGATCTGAGAAATCCTGCCATTTGTGCTCCACCAAAGTCTTATTCTTCTGGTTATTTCTCTCTCATGATCCGGTTCAGTGGCCTCTACCTGCTAAGTAGACGTATTCCCTAACCACTTCTAGCACCTCGCTACCATTTGTTAACTGCTGTTCTTTGCGAGACTGTTGAACATTAATTTGGTTTTCTGCAGGTTAATTTTAAAGCCTACAGTTTTGCTCTGCCTGTCTATCTCATTAATCGCGCTTTGCATCTCATCTCCTCACTGACTTAGCAGGCAATATCACTGGTGAATCGTAATTTACTTAGGAAGTACATTCCATTATCTGTTATCCCCAACAGTTCCCCATCAAATGCCTCGGAACATATTCTGTAAACAGACGGTGAATGGCATGACGAGATCATGTCTCCCTGCCTGACACGCTTCCTCATTGGAATTTCATTAGTTACTTCATTAAGGATTACGGGAGCTGTAGCTTCTTTATTTTTGCATGTCTGTTCTACCTCGGGGCTTCGCAGTGTCTGCATGACTGCTGAGGTTTCTGCTGAGTCAAAAGCTTTCGCGTCATAAATGAACGATATATATAGGGGTTGGCTATATTTTGTGCCTTTCTATACCACCTGATTGATAGTATAAATATGGTTAATTGTCGAGTACCCTTTACGAAAGATTGCCTGATCATTGTGTGGCTACTGCGTTTCTTTTTTCTCATGGCCAGAATTCGTTCTTTTTCATACGAAATATCTGTTGTTATGCAGTAATCTCCTTGTCATGATGTTCGTTAGGAGAAGAATTTTCCGACCATTATCTCGAAAGACCGCTGCACGACTGTGCTGCTTCTCGCACACCTCCCACGTTTACTGCCTAAAGTTCCATGTCAGCGATATTCATGACTTTCACGCATTGCGAACTTTCTGCCGCGGCCCCGCAGATAGCTACGTCAGAGCTTCCGCAGCTACTACTACCGAAATGGGCAGGATTTTGCGGCATGAAGATATTTCACCATGTATTCTTGAATGGTAATCAAAGTCGTTTGGCTACGTAATCTTAGCAGGCACCCTTGCCAAGAACCGCAAAAATTCCGCTAGACGCGCCAATGAGAAGGTGCATGAAGGGGTGGCGTATTGTAAGGGCTGTAAGGGAAGACTTCACGTAAGACGTTTATTCTAGCCCTCTGCCAGAGACGTATTTCAAGCGAACAGCCCCAAGTGATGGCGATGGGAAACCGATAGGTACAAACAGACGAGAAGTGTTCCGCAAGGAGCTGTCCTTTCGCCTGTGCTGTTCAATATTCTGCTCAGCTCCATTCCTCTCCACCACCATGTTCGCACTTACGTCTATGCGGACGTCATAGCATTTTTTGCGGCTGCGCCTGATATACATTCCCTCTATGATCAATTGCAATCATATTTGAGTTCTCTTGAGCACTGGTTGAGCAGTTTACACCTCACATTTAATGTTAACAAGTGTGCCGTCCTTGTTTTCCCTCTACAGGATCCTGTTGTGGTCTCTCTTTCATGCAAATTTCAGCCAGTATCTCAAGTTCAATCCCTAAAATACCTGAGCGTCATTTATGACGACAAACTCACCTGGCGGCCTCACATTGACCATGTTGCTGTCAAAGGGACTCGTTGCGCAGGCATGTTACGGAGGTTATGCAGTCCCAGGTACGGTATGCGCAGGGATACGCTCCTAAGGATTTACATATTGTATGTCAGGCCAATTTTAGAATTTGGCTCTGTGTTGTTTTCAGCCTTGGCTTCATGCAAACTTCGTCCTCTCATCCTTTTGGAGAGGGAGGTGCTTCGGATGTGCCTTGGCGTCCCCAAATTCGTGGCTACCAATGTGCTGTACCTTGAGGCCCGCATTTCTCCTCCGTTATCCCGATTTCACTTTCTAACTGTGCAGACTTTCCTAATTATCTTTGAATCCCATTTTCACCGTTCGCAAAGCATTTTCTGTTGCCAGCCGACCTCCTTTTTTGGTGTCCACTGGCCTCGTTTTCATACCCCACAGGTTGTGTTCGTGCAAAGGCTGCTTGAGCCTTTAAACTTGCAGATTTACAACATCCTTCCAGCACTAAGCAGTGGGTCGTCTGTCCACATTGTTTTCGACAACATTTTTCCTCAAAACGCGAAACTTTTACCACCCCGTATTTTAAATGGACTATTAGAGGATCATTTAAGGTCCCTTCCTACAAAAATTGCAATAGCAACCGATGCCTCTGAGTGCAACGAAAAGGCAGGGGTGGGAATTTTCTGTCCGAGTTTAGACTGGTCCTTTTCCCTGCGCCCTCCGGATTTCACCCCTATTTTCCAAGCTGAGTCTCTGGCAGTAGTTCTTGCTCTGCGCAAGATTGATCTTTCTATTTCTGCAGTGGCAGTCATTACCGATTTTTTATCTTTGTGTTCGTCCCTCGCATCGCATGTTGACTGTCCCACTTTAAGCACTTTTTTATCGCTACTTGCTTCTCATTTGAGCCTTGTTCACTTGATATGGGTACCCGGCCACTGCAGCATGACTGTAAATGAGATCGCGGATAACCTTGTAAAGGCTTCCCTAGGCGGCCCCTTGTTGCCTATCATCCCGGCTACAGCGTATATCACAGCATCTAGGTTCCGGCGACGAGCGTTATTAAGCGTGCAAGACACAACACTTTTAACATCGGCGGAATATCACCATCTGAAATATTCCTGGAGCAGGAAAATTTGTCCATCTCGGCAGCTAGAAGTATCTCTGACGAGGTTGCGCTGCCGCATCCCCCCTCTAAATTTATATCTGCACAGATCTGGTTTGGCGTTTTCTCCCCTCTGTGCATTTTGCTGTGAGCCTGAATCTATCGATCATTTTTGGCTCCATTGTCGTCGTTTCACCTCTTTGAGAAGAAGACTGCTGGAGTTGCCCTTACAGTGACTTGGCCTTAGTTTGGGCAGCCCACACTTGCTATCATTTGGTGCCACCACGCTTGGGTTCAGCCACAGGTCTGTTTGTGACGCTGTTCAAAATTTCTTGCTGGAATCTCATCGACTTCCTTGCTAAAGCTGTCAGTATTTTCTTTTTATGCTTCATAATTTTTCCAATTATTCTCTCTTTTCTCTCTCTCACTCTCTCTCCAATCCAAACTCCTTTATATATAAATATTTTTGTTTATTATTATTATTTTTGTTTTGTTTTGTTCTTGTTTTTGTTTTTAATTTTAATTTTTATTTTTTCATCCTCTCCGTGCCCTTCTTGTGGTCGACTCCCCATGTGTTCCTCTCCCGTGTGCTTTCCTTCTGCCTTTACTACGTAGAGATGAATACGAACCTTTACCTCCCGATTCTTGGCCGATCCCCCAGTGTGGGTATGTGCATTCTGTCAAAGGCTACAAAAACAACAACTACTTCACCCACGGGCCGAAGTGGCCAGCCTGGCCGCGATTAGTCTGTTGCAGAGCGCCGAATGAAAGGCTTGAGACGGAAACGTGTACAATTTCAGTCCCGCGGTAACGGCGGTCCGGAGGAGGATTAACAGGAGTGACGCGGTAGTTCACTGGAAAAGTTTGGTTGAGCACGAAGCAGGGACCAATGAAACGGGGCTGGAACTTGTCGCAAAGACCAGGCGTCCGCAGAGGGGTAGAAAGCACGACCTCGTCTCCAGGGTTGAACGAGACAACGCGGTGCGTCGTGTCGTAGTTACTCTTGCGGTCTTCCTGGCAGGCTTCCGTGTTCAGGCGAGCAAGGTGGCGGCACCGGACCAAGCGAGAGAGGAACTGGTCGGAGACAGACGATGAAGAGTTCGCAGGCGTCGAGAAGAGAGAGGCGTCGAGAATGGTAGGGAAAGAACGGCCATAAACCAGGAAAAACAGGGAGTAACCAGTGGTTCGTTGCAACGCGGAATTGTAGGAAAAAGTGACAAAAGGAAGGACTGCGTCCCAGTTCCGGTGGTCAGGTTCGACGTACATGGCAATCATATCAGACAGGGTGCGATGGAACCGCTCAGTAAGACCATTGGTTTGGGGGAGGTAGCTGGACGTCATCTTGTAAAGTGTAGAAGAAGATTGCAGAACATCTGCAACAACGGTCGAAAGGAACGTCCGGCCATGGTCACTGAGATGCACCCGAGGGGCGCCATGGCGCAGTACGATGGATTGTAGAAAGAATGTAGCAACTTCGGGCGCCAATTTATCAGGCAAGGCTGCGGTCTCGGCGTAGCGTGTCAGATGGTCGACGGCAGTGACTATCCAGCGATTACCTCGTGTAGATAGAGGAAGCGGGCCGTACGAGTCGGTGCCGACGACGGCGAAGGCGTGGTGGGGCCTGGTAGAGGCTGCAGATGTCCAGCAGGAGGTGAAGTCGGACGTTTTCAGCGTTGCCACAGCGGGCAACAAGCGACGTATTTAGCGACACTGGAGTAAAGGCCAGGCCAAAAGAAACGGCTCTTGACGCGGTCATAGGTTTTGTGAAAATCAAAGTGACCAGCCGTCGCATCATCGTGGAGGGCCTCCAAAATACGGGAGCGAAGTGTACGTGGTACCACTGGAACCCAACGGGTGCCATCAGGGCAGTAAACGTAGCGGTAGAGCACAGCGTTGTCGAGTTTGAACTGCCGAAGCTGCCGACGCAGCTGAGCGGTAGAAGGGTAGGATGTTCCCGAGAGACGGTCGATTATGGAGCGGTAATACGCATCGTTGCGTTGATCCGACACAAGGGCGGTTAGGTCGTCAGATCCGAAATAGGGGAGGGCGGCGACGTGCAGAAG
Source organism: Amblyomma mixtum (assembly GCF_055824585.1). Classification (NCBI taxonomy): domain Eukaryota; kingdom Metazoa; phylum Arthropoda; class Arachnida; order Ixodida; family Ixodidae; genus Amblyomma; species Amblyomma mixtum. Next base: position 51,248,174 of record NC_143020.1, read on the forward strand.
AGCCGGCGACGATGAGGAGTCGCTGTGACAGGTGGAAGGTGGGGAGAAGAACAACACGAAGACTCTGGAAGCGGGCGACGAGAAAGGGCATCGGCGTCTCGGTGCGTTCGACCGGCCTTGTAGATGACGTCAAAACTGTACTCTTGGAGACGAATAACCCAACGCCCAAGGCGCCCAGGCAAATATTTGAGGCTGGACAACCAGCAAAACGCATGACGGTCCGTGATGACTGTGAAGTGGCGGCGGTAAAGATAGGGGCGGAATTTATGAACTGCCCAAACGACGGCAAGACATTCTTGCTCAGTGATAGTGTAGTTACGTTTCGCAGGTGTCAGAGTGCGGCTGGCGAACAGAAACTCTTTCACGAGAAGTACTATCACGTTGTAGAAGAATAGCACCAAGGCCGTGGCCGCTAGCGTCATTGTGTACAATGGTGGGAGCAGCATCGTGGAAGTGGCCAAGGACAGGGTCGGAGGTGAGTGCTTGCTTCAAGTCTTGAAAAGCACTTTCGCATTCCTCAGTCCAAACGAAAGCATTGTGAGCAGTGAGGAGCTGATGCAATGGCGCGGCAATGGTCGCGAAATTTCGTATAAAACGCCGAAAATAAGAGGACAGTCCGAGGAAACTACGCAGTTCTTTAGTTTGCTGGGGATGGGCAAAGTTCAGAACAGCGGCAAGCTTATCAGGGTCGGGTCGAATGCCGTCCCGGCTGACGAGGTGGCGCAGAATCGTGATTTCTTTCCTGGCCAAACGGCACTTTTTCGCATTAAGTTGAAGGCCAGCAGAAGCGAGGCAAGAGAGCACTTCATCGAGGCGGCGTAAGCGGTCAGAAAATGTTGAAGAGAAAATAACAATGTCGTCCAGATAGCATAAGCAGGTGTTCCATTTCAAGCCGCGAAGCGAACAGCCCCAAGCGATGACGATGAGAATCTTCAGGTGAAAGAGAATGAAGTCGAAGCCAAAGAGGCGACGACGACGAAGGCGAATATATTGCTCACAGGGCATTTTGGCGGGGCGAGTAAAAAATCAAAAGCATTTGTCTGGCAGGAGGTTCCCAAATAGCAACCTTGAAAGCAGCTAGGCCACTTAGGTCACGTGACCTTGCTACATTCTAACAACCTGCCCTCCAAGCAGGTGGCAGATAAATTAATGATTGGTCACTTGGGGTAAGCAAACTGGGCCACACTAGGCGCGCCGGTGGAAGCACCTGCCATCACAGTGCAGTGCTTAACCAGAGTGCTTAACCGCTGTACCACTGCGCCAGGAAGGGTATGTGGATTCACAGGTATCTATTGACTTATAATAGGGAATGTCCTTCCCTATATTTGGGAATGAAACAATTACGCTCACAGATGACACCCTTAAGTCGGAGTGTAAGTGTGTCGTTCAATTTGTTTACATTATGCATAGATGGTTAATTAGCTTAACCTACCTTGCTGGCTATATAAATGTTGGCTTCGGGAAAACAGTTTATTTAGAATAGTATGTATCACCTTGAAAAACAGTTGGTTGTCGCGTTTTCAACAAGGCACCGTGTGTAGCTCCCTTTAAAAGCTCTAAAATAAACCGCTCCGAATTCAAAATCTATTCCATCAAACCGGTGCTTCATGAGCGCTCATGATATAAATTCGCTGAACTTTTATCCCGCGCACAGTGCGAACGCGAAGCTCTGTAAAAGACCAAGTTTAGCGACACACCCGGTATACTGCTAAACAAAATAAAGCAGCGATCCGCTCCCTGTACCTTCAGAGCTGTCGCTGGTTTGGCGGTGGCAGTGGTTTAGGTCTGGTTAAACCTGGAGGATTGCGAAAGCAACGAGGAGAGAGATGGAGGCGAAGGAGAGCGCGCGGCAGCGGCGGCGGCCCCGGCACGCTAGTTATGCGCCGCTACTGCGCATGCGCAATTGGCGAGTGCTGCGGCGGCACCTCTGAGTCACCCGCGCAGCGACGGCGGGGCTCGCCAGCTCTGCGTCGTCCGCGCACATGCGCAGTAGGGCCTTGCGTCAGCTCCGCGAAATGACTGGGTGACTCGCGTAGAGTTGCTTTCGCAACAAAATTCCTCGTGCCCACGCACCCGCGCATCCTCGCCGCCGCTCCTCAACGTCATGTCTCGCTCGCTTGCAGCACGCAAGCTTGGGTCACGAGAAGCGACCTCTCGCTCTCACTAGCTCGTTCCCTGCAGGGCGGGGCTCCGTCGCCCAGCCCGACGGAGACGTAGAGCAGGAGCCAGCGGGTTCGGCCGCCTGATTTCAGAGTACTCGGTCCAAAAACACCACCCTCTATCAGCTGCCGGCGCGACGCAGGCGATTGATGAAGGGAAAAGCCTGCTGCGAGAAAGTGGCCTCAGAAAGCTCCCGTCGGCAGCCCTAAATAACGTAGTCTTGACGTTTGAGCACAAAAGGGTCCATTTCGGGTGCATCTTCAAGTACAGAGCCCCTGGAAACGTGCGGAGAACATCACATACCGATCTCACACCATGTTCCTCACTTCTTAATCTCAACACGTGGCGGTGGGGGGTGCTGTGTCCATACGTTCGGTGGTGTGTCGTCGTGCAAAAGTTAGCTGTCAGGACAATGCGTTCTTGGCAAGCGCCGCCCTTCTTCTAATGGATGTATGGAATCAGAGCCGCCTAAAAATCGCAGCGAGTGCGGCGAAGAGACTCTCCCATTTGCTGTTGAGGTTTTATAGAATGTATCTGAACCCAGTTTTCCGCTTTCTTATATCACCGTACTTTAACGCGCGACGGCACTCCTGTCTCGGTGGAACGGGTGTCGGCATGTCCGAGAATTCGTCAAGCGGAGCCCGAACCCCACCTCTAACCCTCGCCTGCAGCTGTAGTCCGTCGTGTCAGAAATGTACAGCGGAAATTGCATATGGACAAGTGGTCAGGGAGGGAGTTGTGTTTCACATAGCGACAACACTGTTATTCCTCTGTTCCTCGCTGGAATACAAAGCTATCAAAATAAAAGAGCACCCTTTGTGCCAGTTTCCTCGTCAGTTCGTGCTTAACCAGTTAAGCCGTCAAAATATATGCGTGTTTCATCAGGGGCACTTTTCAGAACTAAAGCGGATTAGATACAATGACAGGTGTGGTTCTCATTATGCTCCAGATGATGGGCCGTAGATGTCTTTTGGTTAGGACACTTTCTATTGCCAATATTTGAGGTCATGGGCACCCCCACTGCAAAATTCTTAATGACGGACATTCATTGTTTTCCGCTGTCCACTCCGCCTCGCATATAGAATGGCAGTCAGAAGTTTGGTATAGCGCCTAATAAGTTCCAAGCGTGGCACACTGACATCGTGCAGCAACTAAACATTCAATGTAAACCTTTTTTTTGAAACTTTTATTTCTTCATGCTTTCTGTGGTTTTGGCCCACGTGTATCACAGAGAGCAGACTGCGAGCTGAATGTCATTATTATCAGAGGCAGTTTTTTTCGCATTCCTCCTGCTTCTGGAAATTGTTGCAGTTTGGGCAGCAGCCTCCCCACTTGAAGGGCTCGCATTTGCTGGTCGTAGAGTTGAAATAGTACTTCGGCACAAGCGCCTTGCACGGTCCAACTTTTTGAGGTTGCTTGAAACCTGCATGAAAGAACCACCATGATCTCGGTATAACTCCACCACCTTGGGCTTGAACGTTCACACACATATTTCTTTCCTGATTAAGTTCTACATTTTAAATGTTTAAATGGTAGGGCCTTTAAGCAAGAGAATTCACTCTTGTTACAATTACTTGCCAGTCCTTCTGTGTAGCGAATGCATGTTATTGCTAAAAATTTAAAATTGCCTCTTAACTTGTCCTTTTCAATTCACTCTCTTACTGTCCACTAATGCTACAAAGTTTGAATGTTTCAGCGGAATTAGTTACGCTCTTCAGCACAATTAAAGGCAGCTCGAAATGATCAAAATAGGCGCTGCGCACCAATATTTTCTACATTTTGTGAACCTAAGGATACCTCCCCCCCCCCACTTAGCTAAACATTATTTCGGCTTGATTGCATAGAGTAAAACATGTTTCTTTAATTGTGTGACAAGTATTAACCAACGACATCGGGATGCAATCTTAGAGTGCGCAAAATGGTTTTCCGCTTTTCGATGGTTACCTACGTCTCCGCACAGAAAGCAACGCGTATGAACAACCCTATTTCACGCTTATGAAATCGCCTATTGAAACTTGCCTGAATCCTTAAACAGAAACATGCAAAAGTTTTAAATGGCGCATAAAATGTATAGTACAATTTAATGCGCATAGTATATATAGTAAATAATGTATATAATATATAAAACCTTCTGTTTTAGTGTTTTTAAACCCCCAAGCATGACAACAAACCAACTACCCGAGGTTGCAACACTAGGACATTGTGCATATATGCTTGACTGCTGAAAACATTCCACGAAACCTGTGAATTATGAATTCTGCGAAGGATGTATTGCTTGTGTGAAAGGCGCTGCCATTTCAGGCTTCTTATTTAGCCTTCAAGGTTCTATAATCGAGTTCGTGCTACGTCTTACACCGCTGCAATGATGTGAAGTAACGGTAAAATTTGTTCCCCATTCATCTCAACACACACGCTCCCAAAGTGCTAGTGTACTTCTTGTTTTGCACAGAGATATTCTGAATAACCTGAACAACATTGATTTGCTTCAGAAATTAGAGAATGTTTGAAAACAGAACCAATATTGTAGATAAATATAAAACTGGAACACATACCGTCTGGATAGGTTCATTTTGGAGTGTCCTCTGAAAGAATAAATGCGTTGTAGAGCTTATGTTTCCATGTTTTTTTTAATGAGATCATGCTGTGCGCTGTACTCTGTTTATAAACAAATGAAAACTCTCACAATCAGTGAAGTAGAAAAAAGTTTGTCTTTGAAGTGCGGAATTTCCTAAATATTTTCAAATTCAGAAAGACCACTAAGTTAGCGGAGCGCATGTCTTCCTAAATATGCGAGCGCCTTTTTATACTTCACAAAACTGGCGCTCTGGATTCATGTACTCCTCGAGTACGGCTGTGCCAAGAGACTTGTGGCCCGGCGATGCCTTGTAGGTGTCAGCTGTTTATACTTTAGTGTTATATATTATACACTATTTATACTTTATTGTATATATATATAGTATGTAGACATTTATTGTCGTAGTGTTCTACTAGGGTTAGGCCAGTACAGTGTTCCAGATTTATTTTTAAAGGGCTCCAAAGTCCACAAAACTTTTAAACTGACACTTAAAATGAGCAGAAAACACGGAAGAAAGCACAGGAGAGGGACGGAATATGCAGATGACGAAGAAAAAATATAAAGGAATGAGCAGGAACTGGGATGTAGGATTAACGGTAGCGCCATGAAGACGAAACTGGACACAAAAAAGCGGCAAACTAAAGCCAAAGGCGATTCTTCGTCGCCGCAGTGCAAAGGCGCCGGCGCTGACGGTGGCGGGTGTAAGAATGTCTTCCCATGAGAAGATTTGCTGAAGGGCTAAAAAAGTGACGAAATATGATACTTTACAGCGTGTGGAATCGATGAGTAAGGTAAAGGCGTCGAAGTAAAAGAAGAATTTCAAGGCTTGGCTGTCAGCTTTGGTAGACGGATGAACAGCTCGTAACACCTTTAGGAAGAAAACACGATGGTCTTCTTAATGATATGGATACGCATTTAACTGAAGAGGTATGTGGCAGTCCCAAGGCTGGGACGCATGTTTAAGGTACCACGTTTTCTCCACGCGGCGTGTTCTGTGTCAGCCTCCATGCTTACTCAAAGGCTGCTCGAATAGAGGCTGACGAGGAGAGCGTATTTGTGGCGCGAGCAACTATAACCAGCCTCTGTTCTAAGTGCCCCGGATGGTGAACCTGCCGGAAACTGCGCTCGAATACCAAGTGTCATTTGGGAATTCTGCAGTGCGTGTATCCTTTCCGGTGTTTTGTGGTGTGCCCAGAGTGCGGCTACCGGACATCCTTGTCGGTTGTGACTTATTTCGCGCTAAACAAGCGCGCGTACATTTCTACCGCATTTTTTGTTTTAGGATTTCTTTTGAGGTTCTACGTCGGGTGCATTTTAGCAGCCTCTTCCCAACCCGTACAAATACTGGTATGAAACAATAAAAATGCGTGCAGTCGAGTCGAAACATCAGTAAACTATTGTTATGTTTTAGAGTGTGTTTGCATATGTTATCGTTATGTATACAGACATATAAGTGAAGTTTAGAAACGCTTCGTTTAGGCATTGATTTATTTCGGTTAGATGTTTTGAGCAGAGCTTGTCCTTTTTCAGGACTCTGGATAATGAAGGCCGTGGGGCCGAGACTCGAAGCGTCGAAATGGTTGAAGAAGCTTTTTCTTTGTAAATCCTCGAATATGGCCCATGTGGTCAGGTGGCGGAAGCATCAACTAGGTGGTAGAACACGTACAACTTTCCGAGAGGACACACCACCATCAAATCGCTTTATGGTGCATTTGTCTTGAAAATTCTTTCTTCACTTCAAAAATACACATTTCGTGCGTAAGTGGGATCTAAGCTCGTCTTGTTTTTATGTTTTCGCATTATGTTCTTTATTTTCTTCGTCTATTCGTAAGTAGAAGATTTCTCAGAGTATTTTGGATGGTTTCTGTACTCAGCAATAAAATTCACAAAAAACAATCAATACAGGAAGCGGAAAACTATACTCCGTTTCATACATAGCTGTCAACGCTGCCAAAGGTACGAAAGTAGTCCGCTGAAAAAAACAAGCAAAATGTATCCGTCCGCCTCGCGTCGTGGCTGAGTGGTACGGAGCGCGCGGCTGTGTGTTCATTTTACAAAAGGCCTAGGTTCGACTCCGGCGTGGCTGGTACCTTTTTCATTTCTTATAATTATCATTAGGTAGAAAGCCGAAACTGTCAAACTCTAATGCCTACTTTGAAAAACACTGCGCTATTTACTTGCGCCGCTTACTTGTTTCGAAGGGAAAAAGCAGTGTAGTGTATTGGCGACGGACGTGATTGCGAAGTGCTGCTCTCGGGCTTTCAGTGGCTCTTTTGATTGCGGCACACAATGGATCATTAATTGTGTGGTGATAGAATTCAGTGCGGCGTCGATTATTCCGAGCAGCTTCGGCTAGCGGCAACCCGGCATTGATCGGCGTATTCAGCGGCTTTAAAGTGAGCGGCGCCTGGTTCGGGAAGTCTCCACTTATGAGCTGTTGTCACAAGAAAAATTCTTTGAAGTGCTTCCGTTCGTAGTAATGTTTTGTATTAGATGTCGGATTGGGTGTGAGCTAGTTCGGTGAGATGGGGATTGTTGAAAGCTGTGTATTTGGGCCGTGAGCAGAGATTCCGCTGCGCAGGTCATCGAACGCAACAAGTGATGTCGTATATTAGCGCACTTCCCGCTGCAGTTGACATTGTTATTGTCAGAAGCCGACGTCGAGGTTCCGTACTTCCTGAATACGGCGCACAAAGAGGTTGACGAAGCTCGCTGTTCGTTCTCCACACAGTAGCTTGTCATCGTCCTCTCGCGGTAACAATATAAACGAGTAAAAATTCGGGCTTCTTACACAACAATGAGATGTAAGCGCAGCGTGAGTGAACGTTGTGGCTGGCATTTAATTATTGACATCCGCTCTCATGTTTCTAATCTTTGTAAATATCATCTTTGTAACTAAAGTTGTCCATTTGCTCGATTGTAATCTACTACCGTTGTTTTTCACTGCTGCCACAACTCACAAGAGTGTAGAAACTGGTGCTGTAGGTTATGGAATGGTATATATAACATTTGCTACGAGTATCATGCGAGTGGCCTACAGCGGTTGCACGGTCGGCGATTTTTACAGAAAAGAGAACAGCGCACCAGATATCGGAGGAACGAAATGCTTCAGTGAACCACTCAAGCAGACGACATGACCGGCCGGCCTGAACGGCCGGCCTAGCGGCGAAAACCTGATACAGGAGGAACAGGAAAAAAAAAACAGAAAAACTGAGGCACTCTGTTTTGTAGAACATAAAAGAAAGCGCAATCTTTTTGCAAAATAAAACACCGTTATTATTATACTGCAATATCAACCAAAATTTATTTTAATTTTGAGTTCATTACGATTTTTACTTTTGACGCACTACATTACAATGCGGACGAGGAGCGAGAACAGGCGCCGCAGCCTTGGCGGCGTTGACTGCTATGTATGAAACGGAGTATAAGCAACCTTACTTCAATACCATGGGATAAAATCCTTACTTATTACCGATTGTGGAATATTTGCTATTTCTATCAGGTTATAGCTATATGAGATATTCAGGGCGGACTGAATTCTAGGCTCATTGATTGCTCAAATTCGTTTCCGATAACATTTATGATGCATCTCTCTGATCTTCTCAGTCATCTTACTTTTCATTGGTCTTTGAATATTGTTCCACCTTTCCTGGCTGCTATTCATGCAAAATAAACGCAATTGAAGAGCGATGTAGGGCGTTCCCCTTTTCAAGTGGTCCAACTTCTGTGGATTGTTGAGCCAGGAAATAAAATACTGGTCTCGAGGGAAACACATTGTACTTGAATGAAGGCCATTGAAGGCTTGGGCATCACTCATGAGGAGGGTTGACATATAACACTTACACAGCAACGAGACAACCACGAGGCGGCACTGTAACATACATCGAACCACCTTTTCAGGTGGCTGTTCGAAACAGGATATGTCCCCGAAGGGCATAGCGGGGTATACGGAGCCTCTCCCAGGTGTGCACCTCCTGAACAAACCGATCTTCAGGCCGGGGGAAGCCTGTACCATACGGTGGGAATCCGATGGTGGGTTTCGAACCTCCCACCTCCCGCAGCCGAGGCGGAGAACCAGACCACAACGATAATTTACAAGAATTTTCGCGTACAATGCCCTTTTCTTCTTAAATGAGGGCCAAATACAATCTATGTAAATAAAATCTTACCACAGTATTGGCAACTTGCAATGACAGCGAGCAAAACTGCCACGATGACTGAAGAGAATACAGCGTTCATGGCTTCTGCTGAAATAATTCAAAACCCTGGCGTAAAGCTCCATCTTTTATACACTGAGCGAGCGTCCTCGTAAAAAGCAAGGAGCGCATATCAGGAAAAAAGTCAAAACGTTTCTTTATGGGTGGCGTACCTCCACTCTGTTTTCCCACGTGCGGCCGGGTGCAACCTTTATCGCTGTGCGTTTTTTAGCTTCTTGTACAAACATATAGACACATGTATCCAGTAGTTTTTTCAACCTGGAGCAAAATGTCAAATTCAACAGCAACATAGCACGTGGCGCCATAACTTTCGAGGAAAGTGAGCACTGCTTCCATTTCAAAGCCCTAACTCTTTGCCTGGCAAAAGTACAGGAATATTTCAGTGGCATAGCCGATATTTTTAATGTTTAAGCCATTTCAGCCTCGATGAGGTCCACGTGCGAGCACATGAACCGTAAATAGAACAAACATAGACTACTGCCAAAGTGCTTTGAACTAAGAACCATGTGGAGGATGCGCTACTGTCTTTGACAACGTGGCCGCTGCCTGACCATCTTTCGCTGCTCCACCATTTCCTTTGAGGGATTCAAGCAAACCACGCAGCGCCGTATGGCGCTGCTTTGCTGGTGCGCGACGTGGATACGGTGACTACAAAGTTTGTAGATAATGTGAAGACAATGCTTGGGTGTGGTGTCTGAGGTAGAGGCACGAGAAAAATGATAGCGTTTATTGTTTTCAAAACATAACTCACAACCGCACGTCTAGTGCACAGCATGGCGTCTAGGCTCAGGGTGGGTCACAGGGTTTGCAATGGAAACCTGCTGCCATCTGTCGAGTAGCTCGTCAAGTAATAATTGGGACCACGATGTTCTGCCACCTGACATCCAGGTTCACTTTTCTGATCAAAGTTGACGCTGATTGGGATTCCAGAAATAAGCAACTCAAGGCTAACACTAGGCTTGGGCAACAGGCGAGCAAGAAAGTTATAGGAACACTAGGCGCATGGCAGGAGACAAGCAAGAAAGTGACAAGAACACTATGCAAAAAGTGTCAAAGGATCGATGCATGGAGCAATAGGAGAAGTAGTATGCACAATCGAAAAGAACATAGAAATGAACAACTTTTCCTATTCCACTTGCCCCGCCGCGGCGGCTCAGGGGTTACGGCGCTCGGCTGCTGGCCCGAAAGACGCCGGTTCGATCCCGGCCGCGGCGGCTGAATTTCGAAGAAGGCGAATTTCTAGAGGCTCGTGTACTGTGTGATGTCAGTGCACGTCAAATATCCCCAGGTGGTTGAAATTTGCGGAGCCCCTCACCACGGCGTTCCTCATAGCCTGAGTTGCTTTGGCACGTTAAACACCAATAAACCAAACCATACTTCATTGTCCTGGAGATGGATAGGCACTCAGTCCTGCCTTATGGGACTCGTACCGTAGAGCGGCGAAGAAGTAACAGTATCTAAACGATGAGGCGAACTTCTGGCCGACTACCCTAGCCTGTAGGGTTCAGACGGCTGAGCACAAGAAAGCATGTCCTGTTTATGAAGTGGAGACAAACTTGAGGATCCGTCTTCTATGCACTTCGCAGTCAACGTTGGCAGGGAAAGTTTATGCGTCGAATCATGCACAGTACTTGGCTGAACAGCGCGTTTCGAGGACAAGTTTCAAACGTAGATGTCCTCAATCCTGCAGGTGTAAGATATTCTACCAGGCGATAGAGGCCTTTTAAACTAGGGGACAAGAGTGGGGCCTTCCCACCCTCTACGTATCATAGAGCATACCGTAGCCTCAAAGCTTGTAATTAAGAAGCACTCAGCAAACATTGCTTCTAATCCTTTTTCTCGGCCTCTTATCCTTCCTCGAGAAGAGCAATATTTTACTGACGCATGTTATTCCGTTGCCATTTCCACTCTAGGCCACATCTAAAATCTTCACCTCGTCCTCACGCTTTTAACTTTGTTTACTCTTTCTTTGAATCCTTAAGAAGCCTTGCCCTCTATTGTCTCTCTCAGCACTGCATTGAACGTCGGAAAACAAGAAATGCAATATTCTCTTACGCTGCAGCGGCCGCGTTTCGATGGAGATGAAACACCCCCGGCGCCTGTGGTGGCTGTGGAAAACGTTTATTTGCTCTATTTTACAATATGTTTTTGCGGCTTCAGATGGAGTCTTTCATTTCATCATCAGGGACGGATCAACGAGTCCAGGGCTCCGCCGAGGGTAGCTGCCTTGCGTGCACGCCTTCCGAGTCCTTTTTGGACTTTCAGGATGTGGCTGGATAGCATCCTCTCCCAATGCTCCACACTCGGGTTTTCTATTAGAGGTAGCTCGTATATTTTCTGGCAAGCCCATGAGTATAGGGTTGGTTTGTCTCCACACCACGGGCACTCGCTCTTGTACTCCGTGGGGTAGATTTTATTTAGCATGTTTAGGCACGGAAGTGTTCCCGTTTTTAACTATCGCCATGCTACGGCGTCTTCTCTATTGAGTTGTTTGTGTGAGGGCGGGTATTTTCGTCTGATCCTTCTGTAGTAGTTAAGAATGTCTGTATAGCTTTGGGCTACCGGCTCGAGTTCCTCGGCGGGATCGGGATTGGTGGATACTCGGTTTGTTGCGTGCCCTCGAGCTATCCTATCCGCCTCCTGATTTCCTCGTAATGTCGGTATGTCCCGGCATCCAAACTATTGTGTGTTTGGCCTGGTTCGTTTCGGTTTTGCCACTTGAGCGGAGTATGCGGGGCGCGCTGTGGCTGATTCTGTTTGTTTAGGTAGCTTCGGCATGCAGCTTGTGAGTCGGTGAGTATGGTTAGGGACCTGTTGTATCGGTAGCCCTCCGCTGCCGCTAGAGCCACGGCTGCCTCTTCGTCCTCGACTACCATATAATTCCGGATTGACACGCTGGTGATTTCAATTACGTCCGAGTTGATCACCGTTGCCACTTTGCTTTTCTTGTGGTTTCTGTTACCAGTGTATGTATCGGTGTCTGCATACACAGTGTGGTATCTAGTTGCCGGTGTTTTTTGTACAAACTCTGCTCTTGCTTCTCTTCGCATCATGTGTAGGTTCCGCTCTAGACAAAACCGGCGCTTGGCCTCTTCTCGGCCCGTCTGAGCTAAACAAGCGTATCAGCCTAGAACTAACCCAGTTTCAACCAAAGCATACAACTCGGTGGGGTACTTACTTTGATCTCGTCTTAGATACATTACGTTAGGGCAACCTAAACAGAGACAACCAATCCAAGCCTCGCTTAGTGTTTGGAAGATTTTCCCCAAGACAAACTTTTTTACCGACAACAAGTTTACTCGTACCGGTCACAAAGAATCATCAATAATAAAAGACCTTGCTTCACGTTACAAGTGTTTTCATTAGTTAAACATTTAGACAGTTTAATATAGTTAACGTTTCTTTAGCTTCGATTAACCCGAGTGAGAAGCGGTAGCTTCACGATGGTTTAGCTGTAAAACACCAAAGAAATGGTCAACGAACAGACTAACAAGACTTTGCCAGGCTAAACCATCGTGATGCTAGCACTTCTAGCTAGGTTTAAAGAAAGCTAAAGCATATTAATTTTATTATTTCACTCCCTTCTTTATCTCTTCCCTTAAGGCGCAGTTCAGATATGTCAGACAGTTTCTGCGTCATTTCCTTCACTCAAAACCAATTTTCAGTTTCAATATTCTTTTAGTTGACACTGATTGACTCAGAAATGTTACTTGAGAAAATTCCTGTAAGCAATATCAAGTGGGCTAGCACAATATATGGCCTCTAGATGCAGCCATTAACGGCCCCAATGGTAGAAAAATTGCCATCCGACAGCTCTGCACGTTGGATGTGAGCTGCACGGTGACGGTTACGTTGCAGAAAATAAATACCTGCACTTCCATGTGCTCTTTGGTTTCATGTACGCATACCTTACCTAGGCACTTGTGGAAGCGATTATTTCAAATGGTAAATTTACTTACTATTTAATTTAAAGCAGCCTCATGACTAAAATATCAGTGTTATGCATTTCTTTTGCACTGGTCTCAGGATCGTTTTCAGCTCCGCGTGACAGCATCGCCGCGGGTGCATGCAGTGTTTTTTTTGCGCAGAACATGATGCGTGCTTTAGTGTTGTCAAAGAAGATAAATAAAAGCGACATTTTTAAAACAAATCGTCATGCACCTGCTTTTTTTATTTTCAATTGCAACTTTTTGTTATCTTCATTTGTTATTGAGCAGCCGCCGTGGCTCAATGGTTATGGTGCTCGGCTGCTGACCCGAAAGACGCGGGTTCGATCCCGGCCGCGCTGCTAGAGTTTTGCTAGTGGCCGGTGTACTCGTGCGATGTCAGTGCACGTGAAAGAAGCCCCGTTGGTCGAAATTTCCGGAGCCCTTTACTACGGCCTGTCTCATAGCCTGACTCGCTTTGGGAAGTTAAACCCCATAAACAAACCAAACTATTTATTATTGGCTCTAAAACGCCTTCACATACTGACATTAAATTAGGCCTTAATAGCGATAGGTGTTTCTACGGTTTTCTTGACTAATGCGTAGCTGCTGCACACATAGTGAGGAGCTCGCACAGCGACAGGAAGTGACCACGACAGCTGCGCCATTGTACTCGGACGTGCGGACAGTAGCAGGTAGTCTGGCCGATCCCACAGGATTGTCGATCTCACAGGGTCCAAGAGGAGTACCACAGGATTGCGAGAAGCATGATTGCAGTGGTCCGGCATGGATGAAGCTGAAACACACAACAGTGCTACTAAACGCCGCTCTCGCGATAGAGAGCGGAAACGACGTGCCAATGACGAGTCCATGTGGGGCGGAGGGGTCGACGGCTCCCTAGTAAAGGTGAATGCACTGGTCGAATCGAGGAGTGGCAGGTGCTCGCGGATGAGGTCGAAAGAAGCACTAGCAGTCAGTCGCTGGGACTGCTGCAAACACCGCAGATGCGGTATTTTAGAAGGGTGGCTTAATATAAATTGTTACACACATGCCTACAATTCGTAACATTCACATTTCCTATCATCTAAATTGTGCAGCTCGAAGTATGCGTAAACAATAAATATTTTATTCAACTACTCAGGCTAGGCTGCCAACCTACGAAGGCTGAGCAATTTTGGGCGTATTAAATACGCCAGTCACGTATAAGTAACCGAAGCCTTACTTCTGTGAAAGAACCCAGCCGCCACTGGCACCCAGCAGCGCAGAGGAATGTTTCCATACTTTTTAAATTAGTGATGTGAATCAATTAGAGATTGTAATAATTTAATCGTTCAAGATATATGACTAGAAAACAGGAGAAAAAACAAACTCATTCCATTAGTGGGATCCGAACGCATAACATGCGAATTCCACGTCCGATATTCTTCCAACTGAGTTACGGTGACGGCTTTTCCATCTGCTTGCGAGGGTATTTATGTTGCCTTTAACTAACCTGGAGGGTGTTCATCAGCTCCATCCTCCTCCAGATACGGTGGTTGTAGTACGTCCTATATTGTCCGCAGTGTGACGTAGAACATCATAGAACGTGACGGCACTAGCTTAGCGAGAACGCTCTTATGCTACTTAAGGCATCAAGACTGCCCGAACCGAAGCCCTCGCTAGGTTACTGCATACACCTACTATGTCCCCTGCTATTGTTAAAGGCTGCATTGATTAACACTGCAACGGCCAGGTTGCAGGCAATGGGAATATCCTCGAAAGCAGAAGATTGCACAGCGGTCGCCTTAGCTTAGTTGTTATAGCGCCAAACGGAAAATTTGGAGGTCACGACTTCGGATCCCACAAGCCGCATGTGCTCGTTTTTTTCTTCTGTTTTGTAATAATTTATCATTAAGCGATAAAAGAATTACACTATTAATCTGCTATCGATTAACACCACCAATAAGAAATAGAAACATATCACTTTGCTCCTCGGTTATGGTCAACGTGAATGGAACCATGAACGTTGGTTTTGGTGGCTGCTGAGTTCCTTTTTATGTATTGTAAAGACGATGACGGACATTCTGGTTAGCGGCGGCATTGCCATCGCTGCGCGTGCGGCGTGTTCGCTTTGGCTAACATATGAAACATAAGAATCGGTACGGAAAAGCAAACAAAACACTTGAGATGGGCGACAGGCAAGGAAGGATATTAACAGGAACACTATATAAATAGCTGCCCAATGAATACGCACAATGGGCGAAGTAATCTAAACAATCGTAAAATAATTGGTATGGTTGTCAGTACATAAACACGGTTGACATGCGCAAGCGTTCGCTTAGCCTGGTTGGCTCATGGTTATGTTTTCCATTGTCTTCTTAAAGCATGGCAACGTTCATACACTCCGGTTTAGTATCGACCGAGGTTATGGTGAACTCATATGTTCGCGCCGCAGATGGAAGTTGATGATGAGGGCGATGTACGGTGCACATCACAAGAGTGCGTTTAAGTAGGATTCACGGCGTGCTCGCACTTTGTTCTGCACTCATTCGCAAAGAATGTGCGAGCAGACCGCCTATTCCGCTTTCAGATAATAAAATATCATATTTAGAAGGTACAGATTCGCACCGTCATTTTTAGCCCTGCGCCCAGCATTTCGTCTTTACACTTGTTCTCGTTGTTTCTTTCACGTCATTGCTTTTGTCTTCGGTATTTATGGTTGCACCCTCACCATTTTACCGTGTTTCTTGTGGGCATTATCTTCGCTTTCATTGTTTTAACTTTGGGTTTAGCTTGGTGGCTGTTAATAATCTTCTTGTAACCACCTGTTTTTTTTTACCATTTTGATGGAAGGTCTAGTGTTTTCGCGGTTTCTTAGCCTCTGCCCATGTTCCGGAACCTGGATGATATCGTGCAGTGAATGGGAGATTCTACGCAGATAATTGGTTCGGTTTTGTTTTGTGCTTTTGATAGGGGGTGGGGGTGGGGTAGAGGGTATCAAAAAAAATTTATAACCTTTCGATTAAACGTTGGAAGTTTATGAGCTGGTGCGTGTGTCCCTTGCTCGGTCGTGTATTTTGTCGAGCAGTTACTGAATATCACGCAACCTAGGGAACATTAAAGTGACAACTTATTTTTAATTCGTGAAAGACTTAACACCATAGCAGACAGCTTATAACAACTTAATTTGAAAACGATATTCCGTGGTCCATTTAATCAAACAATTCATTCATTCTGTAATTGCTTATTTTAGTGGTTCAATCAAAGGTCTATCCTGTAGGACATGTAACAAGTGAAGGCCGGCTAGTTGGTGATTGATAATGGAGTGCATATTGCTACCGCGCAAAACGACGCAGGACGAAGAGAGAAAAGAACAGGACAAGACGCGGAAGGACAAGTGGCACTCTTTATTAGATAAAGATACCGAAGTGGAGCTGATGCAACGGTCATTTTCTTTTCTTATGCAGTTGGCTTCGAAGATTTCGCTGCTAAGCTTGGTCGTCAATTTTTTTAAGACAATTGTGTGCCTGAGTTATTTGATGGTTTCGGCTGTTTATCAGGTGTCATTACGCTTCCTGTATAAATGTGGTTTTCCTGTAGTAAACTTTAGTTGACGTTCCGCGTCTTGTCCTGTGCTTTCCTCTCTTCGTCCTGCGTCGTTTTGAGCGGTAGCAATATGCACTCCATTACTTTCCTGTGGGACTGGAGGCTTCTCTACAATTGCATGCAGGGCTGTGCCTGCTTTCACTCTAACATTTAGCTCTTATAAGCAACTGAGTGGTGGTAGCTTATGGTAATGCTTTTTATTGGGATTCACGCAAAACTATCAGAACAATCATTTCTTATTGATTGCTCGCAAGGAGTGCAGCACCTCCAACATCCAATCACCGACCCCGCACTCTTGCCCTCTTCGCCACAATTCCGTTCTCCCAACCAAGTTTCTCTCCAATCCTAATCCACATCTTTCTTTCCCTGCTTCTCCCGCCGTCTATCCGCAATGAGGGCAGCGTACTTGCACCACTTGCCGATCTTCTGCTGACCCCCAAAGTTGCACTGGCCCATACCGTGGCTACCGTCAAAGGGAACATTGTGTCACTGTCATTTCTGAATCTGGCCTTCTCGACCCATGGACTCTCGTCCGGCATTTTCGTGGTGGCGGACTCCCGTCTTGGTTGCTGTGAAATCGCTCCTCTTGACACTGACCGTGTTCCAGTTACTGCAAAACCCCATCACCCTCCCAATCCACCGATCACCGCGGCTCGCCGTATCCTGTCATCTTCGTACTCTTTTCGAGGCTGTTATCTAAGAGCTTTACCTGAATTACAATATCATCATCATCATGAGCCTGAGTGCGCCCACTCCAGTGCAAAGGCCTCTTTCAAGTCTCTCCAATTAACCTTGCCCTTAGCCAACTGCATCACCGTATCCCCACAACCTGCTACGCTTGCCTTCTCTTGGAATACACTCCGTTACCCTTACAGACCAGCGGTTATCCTGCCTTCGGATTAACTGCCCCGCCCAAGTCCATTTCTTCCTTTCGATTTCGACTAGGTTATCATTAGCACTGTTTGCTCCCTCATCCATTCTGACCGCTTCCGATCTATTTACGTTACACCGACAATTTTACTTCCCGTAGCGCTGCTGTGTTCTTAACTTAAGCTGAACTCGTTTCGTTACGCTCCACGTTTTTGCCCTTTAGGTGAGTGCCGGCAAGATACATATGTTGTATACTTTTCTCCTGAGGGATATTAGTAAACTGCCACTGATGATCTGAGAAAACCTGCCATGTGTGCTCCACCCCATGGTTATTATTCTACTTTTTTTTTTATTCGAGAAGTCTGCCATGAGGCATAAGTTGAGAAAAGGGGGAGTGGAATGTAGGTTACAGAAAGTTAAAAGAAGGAGTGTAGACCAGTTTCGGCGAGGTACTCGCATAGGCTGCTTGTGAAGTGATTGTCCATAGTCCACTTCACATAGTCCCCGTCGCGGTTCCACCACAGGCCGACCTCCCTGAGGAGCCGTTTTCTAATAGGGGCCGTCGCTGGGCAAGTCCACAACAGGTGCCGCACATCACAAATGTCCGGTGCAGCGCCGCAGTGAGGGCACCTGTCAGTTGCTGGCAGATATTTATCACCCCACCGATAACGGACAGAAGGGGTTAGGGCCGCCCCTGCCCGAATCCGGCGCACTGATACCTCCTCCTGCCGAGTAAGACTACGGGGGAGAGGGTGCGAACACGGAGGAATTAGAGCGCGTGTTCGCTGGCGCAGTGCTTGTGAATCGGAGACATGGGACAGCAACGGATCTGGGGGAAGAGGGGAAGGTGGCGGATCGTCTGATGTGTCAATGTGAGTCATAGCATCTGCTTGAATGTTATGTGGATCGTGAGCATGACCGCGAATCCAGTGTATGCGTACAGGACATGGGTATTTTGCGCAGAGTAGGTGAATCGATTGTGTAATCTGGAATGTGCGTCGAACAGCCTTAAACTGTTTAAGGGCGGCGAGGGAGTCTGTATAAATATGAACTGCATTGAATGTGGGAACGAGCGGAAGGGAAGCAATGGCATTGTAAATGGCTTGAAGTTCCAATGCCAGGGGGGTACATGTATCTGCGGTGTACGTCGCACGAGAGTTGAGATGCGGATGGGAGGGACTGTATACAGCAGTAACTCCCCGCTCTGCAGTATGTGATGCATCGGTGTACAATATGCACCATTCAGGCAGATGCGCGGCTGATACCGACGGGGAAACAGTGGGGCGATTGTCTGTGAGCTGACAATACGACCACGGAGGGAGCGTCTTTAAACGATGAAGTTGTAGAGACTGTTTGCGAGCTCTGTTTGCCACCCGCTGGTCGATGAGTTCACTGAGAGTATTAATTTGGGCGAACTCCTGAAGCACGGGTATGGGTGTCAAACGAGGCAAAAATGTTATGGCGCGCATAGCCTCACGATTGATAGCCTCAAGGGAGTCCCACTGTCTGCGGGTGAGACGTTGAAATTGTGCCTGATATATTATCCGTGGCTGAAGGATAGAGCGCACAAGCTGGCGGGCCGTATGAGCACGTGCGCCACCAGATCGCATAGCTATGCGACGAATCAGACCTATTGTAGCGTTAGCTGATTTGCGTGTGGCTGTCAGCCAAGGGGTGCCAGTCCCAGAGGTATGAAGGAGGAGGCCAAGAATACGAACAGTTTCTACCTGAGGAATCGGAGAACTATCTACTGCAAAATTTAAAGGGGCAGCTTTCCGTAAGCCGGCTTTGTTACCAATGCGAATGAAACATGACTTAGTAGGCGATAGGGTTAGACCCAGAGGTGGGAGGCGAGATGTCAAGACATCTAGCGCATGTTGGAGGGCCGACTGATGGATAGACGCATCTGGGTGACAGCACCACAAGGTTATGTCATCGGCGTACGCAAGCACACGGATAGAAGGGATGGTCTCTAGGGCTCTAACAAGAGGAATAAAAGCCACATTGAATAATGTGGGGGCGAGAACGGAGCCCTGGGGCACTCCTCTATTAGAAGTGAAGTTACCAAAGGGCTTTCCATGGACCCGTACACTGAAGGTACGATTTGTTAAAAAGGCGTGAATGGATAGGAGAAACCGGTGAGGGAGACCAAGAGTTTGAAGGGAGGCAAGAATGGCAGAGTGAAGGATGTTATCATATGCCTTTGTTATGTCTGTCGCGATCACCGTTCGAACGAGGTGACTATGCGGAGAGTGGTGAAGCACGTCAGTAGCCAAAGTAGCAAGACCATCCTCCGTTCCAATTTGGGGACGGAAACCTATTTGGGAATCTGGGTAACAATCGTGTGATTCTAGCCACCACGACAAGCGTGCGGCGAGAATGCTTTCGTAAAGCTTGCAGATGGCAGGCGTGAGAGAAATTGGACGAAGGGCCGAAAGACATACTGGAGGCTGACCTGACTTGGGTATTGGGACCACAATAGAATGCTTCCACTGTCCAGGGATGACACCAGAACGCCACACTTGGTTGAAAGTATCCAGTAGGGTTTGCAAAGCAGACCCATCCAAGTTACGGAATAAAGAGTTTGGTATGCCGTCGTGCCCGGGAGAAGTGGTAGTTTTGAGGCGTTCAATGGAGGCTAGCAATTCTGCCATGGTTAAATCAGAAGTAACCTCATCGGAAGGCTCTGTAACCGATAAGACTGGGGGAGATGTAGGGGTGCAGTCATGGTGTGGAAAAAACTGACGGGCCGCTTGTTGTGCAAATGTATCTTCGTCCACATTCAGCGCGAGGCGAATGCTTTCAGTGTAATCTGCAACCTGAGAAGGGCGCTCCATGGCGTGAAACACTCTCCAAAGATGTCGATTGCCCTGCGTAGAGGACAGGCGGGCACACCATGCAGCCCAGCATTTCCTGCCTAGTTGCTTTGCATAACGCCGCGCTCGGGCGGTAGCTCGGTGAAGAGAGGGAAGAGCCAAGGGGTCCTCAGGGTTGCGAGAAGCATAATGATCGGCCTGGCGACGAAGAGCCCACAGATTCAGGAGGTGTATGTCCGGGTTTGGTCGCCTTCATTTACAGTACTGGTAATAGTATGAGTTGCGAGAACATCAGAGAGGGTAGACACTGCTGAAGACGGGTTGAATGTAGTTAAACGATTGTCAGCGCGTACAGAGTCCCATGATGTTATGCGTACGCTGCGGCGTACTTTCCGTAGACGCGAAGGAGTGAGGGAGATAAAAATAGGGCAGTGATCACTACCCCAAGAGTCTGATTCAACATCCCAAGGAGGGTTACCGGGCCCTAACCACCAAGTCAAGTCAGGTGAATACGGGCCACCACTTGGGCGGGTAGAGGTATTCGGGTGGTTTAAAAATTGAAAGGAATTATCTGAAAAGCTGCCTTGGATGTGCGCACCCCTTGAGGAATCTGCTGGGTAACCCCACGAAGTGTGTGCGCCGTTGAAGTCTCCACCAACTAGAATAGGGATACCCGGGTTGGTACAACGAAGGAAACGTACCCAGCCAAGATTGGGAGATGCGGAGCTAGGACGGCCATAAAAAGAAACTAGAATAAGAGGGGTGCGTGCTGGTTTAACAAGAATGGCGACGACCTCTTGACGTGTGTTGCACCACCGTGAAAGGTCTAGCGGAGTATGGGGAATGGATCTGTGAATATAAATTGCAGATTTACCTGGGGTGAGGGAGGAGGCGATGTAACGGCGATCAGGGATCGAGGGTGAATTGTATGCGCAGAATCCTGAAAGGCGTGGTAGTGAATTATGCTCTTGCAGCAGGAACGCCCATGCCTTCAACTTTCCGTCACGAAGGCGGATATTCACCTCAGTGGCCTTATTAGCAAAGCCTCGACAGTTCCACTGCACCACCATAGATGATGCACTATCCATGGCTAGGCCGAAGAGCTTCTATGATGAGGGAGGTCAACTGCTTCATGAGCGCCAATATTTTATCCACTGTCGGGGTAGTCACTGTTAACGGGTGGTCGGCACATGATTGTGGTCCAGTGGTTATTGGGGGTGATTCCTGTGAAGATTGCTCCCGAGTGGTTAATGTTCTTCTAGAGGAGTGAGAACGTCGCTGTTCCCGGCGCTGGTTGAGTTTGTCTAGTCGACGGCGAGCCTCCACGATAGCATTTTCTAAAGCTGCGTCTTCATCTGTGGAATCCACTTGTGAGGGATGCACTGGTCGTGTTGGTGTATCATTTGGTCGACAAAGGCGAGCCGCTTGTGCGTATGAACGCTGCCGAGAAGACGGGTGCTGAAAAGACGGGTGCTGCGCAGCGGGGTCAGTTGAAGGAAGCTCAGGGAAGTCGTTGTCATCACATGCGAGGGCAGCAAAACGATTACTTGTAGGAATATCCTGTTTAACAGATGGCTTGTGCAGGTTCTTCGCTCGCTTCTTCTTTGGACAAGCGGGAGAGCGTATATCATGGTCCGGCGATTTGCACAAGGCGCAAAGAACTGATGGTTCATTCATGTCGACCACAGCAGCAGGATTAGGGCAGGTGGTTTGCATATGGCCTTCTTTGTGGCAATGATAGCAAAAAATACGACGTGGTCGGAAGGGCTGTGGTTTGATAATCGCACCGTAGTAAGTAAGGTACTCCGGCAGAGTCAAAGGGCCTTGCAGAACGAGCAGGTATGAGCCCCGGCGTCCCATAGGCCGTGCTTGCAGTACTACGTGAGACTTGCAGCGTATGTTAGCCCGCACCGCCTCCGGAGGACTTGTGCTGTCAACATGATAAACCATGCAGCGGAGGGTGTCAGGACTAGATGCAAAATATATTTGCACCGGGACATGCTTGCTATTGTCCAGGGGGATCTGAGTAACGGCGCACATTTTCTGGGCGTCCTCCAAGGATGGCAAGTTTACCGTGATGGTGTTAGATGGGCGATGAACGACGAATCCGCAGTAATTCGAAGAGCCAAGAGCGTGGTCAATTGTGGCTTGAACATACCGTGCAGGGATTGCAGTCATATCAAAGCGCAGTGTGGGCTTGATGGTGACGCGGAAAGAGTGAGCAGCAGGTGGAAGCGAGGCTCGACTCACGGGAGGCATCAGTGGAGGCTGCAGGGGCTCAGACGCTGGTGTCGACCCTTGATGGGAGTGCTGAACAGGTGTGACGGGCACTGTTTCTTGAGGGAGTGCCATAGGCACGGAGGCGGTGGAGCAGTCCATGGCACAGACCAGTGTCGTGGCATCGGGAGACTGAGCAGGTTGGAGACCCGTAGGCGCTGAAGGTAGCGTAGACGTGGAGGCCGCGTCAGGTGGTAACACAGCGGGCGCCCGCGTAGCTGTCGTCAACAACGCCGAATCCATGCAGGCGCGTAGCGCGGCCTCGCTCGGCAGCGCCGAGCTAAGCCTAGCTTGCGCCTTCTGGTTCCGGCTGAGTTTTTTCACTTGAGAGTCTGCCCACCTGGCCGGGAATCTCTCCGCAGGGGCGTCTTCGGCATTCGTTCTCACGGAGGGCACTGTCCCACTCACTTAAGACTCGAGACAACAGGCAAAACAACTCGAAAACAAAGAGCTAGAAGCGGACACGTATCCACCCACCAGATCTTCGTCCATTTACTTACTTCTACTTACTTCCCACTCATGATCCGGTTGAGTGCCTCTACCTCCTAAGTAGAAGTATTGCCTAACCACTTCCAGCACCTCGCTACCATTTTTTAACTGCTGTCCCTTGCGAAACCGTTGAAGATTACTTTGGTTTTCTGCATGGTAATTTTAAGGCCTACAGTTCTGCTCTGCCTGTCGATCTCACTGATCGTGTTTTGCAGCTCATCTCCTAAAGGACTTAGCAGGCAATATCACTACCCTATTGAAAAAACTCTGCGTGAGTTTGCACGAGAACAGTGATTTTTGTACGATCACGTTCATTTTGCACACGAATGCGCAGAAATTGTGCGTTACCTGTACGCATTCTGTGCGTCCTGTGTGTACATATGCGCGTACTGTGAGCTGATAGACGTTCACGCACACTCTTTGCGTGTAAAAAATCGTGGACTCTCGTGGAGAACTCTCTGTACGTGGACATCTGCGTGCTGAGAGGGGCTTGCCGAAGCTGTGCGTGCTTATGTGCATACTGAGCAAGCTCAGTGAGGCTGCGTGTGGCCATGTGTGCGTTTGCTTGCTTAGTAGCAACTTGTCGAGACTGTAAAGGCCCATTTAGGGTGAAAGCAAACAAAGTTCGAGCATTCAGTTAATGATTACTTCTCAATAATGAGCAATAAGCTCACGTTTTGCTGTTTTATATTTTTCGTCTTGGCGTAAGTACCCATTAATCATTTTCAACTTCAGCAAACAAATAACCAAAAAATTATCTTTTAGTGCAAAATGGTTCCCTTCGATACTGCAGGGACCTGTACATGACAACATGCACACTGAGCAAGAACTTGTCAACATTGCAAGTTCATTGTAAAATAATGTAAAAAACAAGCTGCTAATGACTCTTACAGCATCCTTCAGTTCTTCCTTTAACCAATTCTGAAAGTTACAGATATGTTATAGATGCATGATGAAAGCCATCCAGAGCACTTATGTTGTTGCCCGTCATGCAGACAGCCATATTTCGAAATCAGAAGCAACACAACCATTTGTTGCTTGCACTCGAAAGGAGTCAATCAATGGAATAACTCTGAAAGGGCAACAGTGTTTGTTAGGTGCAAGAAACAAGCTTGGGGATATAATCAGGTTCAATCAAACATGACGTGCAGAAAGCGAATTGTGAGCTGTAACAGGAATGTTACGAGGCAATTTCCAAAACCATTTCCAAAGCAATTTCCAAAGTCATTAGCATAAATTTACATACACGTAAAAAGGCCATGTAAGCCTACACGAAAAGACAGTTTTGAATTCACAGTTGGTGTCAAAAGTTCAGAAATTAGTGCCCTCTCTCAATTTCAGTGACAAATCACAGATCGATTAATTAATTCCCAGTATGGCTCCAGAACAAATCCAATGAATCTCAAATGTGCGAAGTATATATACCACACATGCCTGATTAGCACCAGCATTGCATGATGCATGACGAAGTATCACACTCTTCATTCTTCTTCAATCTGTTTTGAAATTTGCACTACCACAAAGACCATCTGGATGGACTATGATTCCATCATATTGCTGAGAGTCACATTCGGAGACCAAGAGCAACACAACAGTGTGCTGCACATGAGTGGATATAATGCACTGGGACAACTGTGCACAATAAGGAACGCTTGTAAGGCGTCAGGTATTTGCTTGGGGAATGTAATCAAGTTCAGTAATGTTTCATGTGTAGAAAGGAAGATAAAAGTTGTAGCAGAACTATGAAATCCAACATACAATACTGAACTTTCCCAGGTGATCTACACACACATAAAAAGCACGAAAGGATAAGCTCAGCGCTACTGTTAAGTTTGATGCCCTTTGAGGTTTGACTTGCGCGTCTGTATGCAACCATCAGATACCATCTTGAAGTCACCAGAATGCCCAAAACAACTTTGTTGAACTGTTGTACTCTAAACTGAAATACTTTTCCTTAAAACATTTTTTTTTGCGACATACTGTGTAGCTAATTATAAAATAAAGAAAAGAAGCTGATAAAATTTTCTCATCTCAAACATACTGATAAGTACACAAATCTGAGTGCTTTCAAGAGAGGTGACGCACCCGGTATTCAGTGTCCAGAAGCATACATAATGTTGCAGAATCCTATAGCAAGAAAATTTCTTTTAGTTGACAGATGGCTATGTCTGGTTACAAAGTCAATACCATGTAAGGCGCATATCCTAACCTGCAATTACATGAAGCTGCACGTGCTTCATAGGCTGTAACTCCGCCAATAACTGCTACATATTTCCCACCTCTAGCACGAGTGCGGAATCAATATACAGCATGGAAACAGCAGTTTTGTTGCTTTAGCTTCTTTACTATGCTGTTTAGGCAAGAGACGAGTTGAAATATTTGCATGGGCAGTTCTCGATTGAAGTAACGTAAAAAACATCCGCACTCCTTTCTGCTGAAGCGACTGGTGGACCACTTTTGCATGTCGCATCTCGTATGACTTGCTAAGGGTCCAGACTGACACACGCACTTCGTCAAACCTTCACAGAAAACACTCTTCGCTTTTGCTATAAGCTCCGGCCACAGGCAGTAAGTGTCCCGTCACCGTTCACATCGCAAAAGAAGGCAGCGCTCGCAGGCGGGCAGTTTGAGCTGACAGCGACAGGCGTTGCAGGCACACCGCCGACTAAGTTTCCAAGGAAGCCACACTGTAGAAGGGCGCCGTCTTGTAATCGAAACACACCACAGAAACAATGGTCACTGTCGCTGCTTATGAGCCAGGCATTTTTGCAACGAAGTTAGCAGTGCAATAGGCCGAAATGTTCGACTCATCAAACGACGGCACCGCACTGCTGACCTCATTATCGTTGTCGGCCAGACATCCATAACACATATGCCCCGACGGATCGCTTAACTACCACTCTTGGATGAGAGCGCGCCCACCGGCAGCACACACCGGTAATCCTTCTTATTTTGCGATTCCAGCACAGTAACAGCGGCGCGCAAGACCGCCCAGCAGCAGCACAAGAAAACAAGCAAAGCTCACGGCGGTGATCTCAGAAACCATGCAGCATGTCGGATAGGCTTTGGATTTGACGCGCTAGACCATGCCCACTCACGCACGCACGCACGCACGAATGTACCGACACGCATATTAATGCGTCCATGCGTCACAAATTTCTCAAGTTTTTAATGCTAATATGTGCACAAGAACTTAATTATTTTTGTAACGAAAGTTTCATTTGGTTTTAGTCCTTTGCTATCGCACTGCCCAAAAGCATAGAGCCCGAAAGAGACGACCTGGAGGAATGCCTCAAGGCGATGCCTTTCTAAACGGGCCGAAGGAAGCCGGAACTGGCCGAAGCGCTAGCCAACGAACGCAGCGTCTGGGGTGGGACAGCATGGCGGTCAGCGTTACTACGTTTGTCGTGGTCCTTTGTGGTGCCGAGGGCATGAACCGTCGCTGGCATGAGCATTTGTCACTCTTCCGATATGTGATGTGCCGACAGCAGTGAAATTCGCTGGTGCGATGTACGAAAACGTGGTAAGGTGCTGAGTAAACCTGCGTTTATAGCGTGCGTCAGCTGGCTCGACGGATAGCGCGTCGTCCTTTGCGCGCCTTCACTGGAAACGCTATGCTGACGGTGGGGCTCATTTCCTCCATGGCGGAGCAGCTGGTGGGAGACCACTACCCGGGTGACATCTCGCATCTTGGGGGTAAGTTAATTTTCTTCGAACCTGTTCATTATTTCAAAGCCTTTGCGCACAACTGGCCACGTCAACACAGCTAGTACAGAGACGCGAAGACGCAGTGCCTATCGCGGCAGCACGCAGCGCTGAAAGGTTGTTTGCTGGCGGCACACGGGCATGAATGCGCGTGTAGTGTCAGTGGTCACACGGTCATGGTCAGTATGCCATGCAAATATGCACAGCTGATCCGATCGCGGGGTGCACGATATCGGCGCCGTACTGCCGCCGTACTGCCATTGATCTCTCGCCGAGAATGGAATATGTGCCCACCAATAGATCTTCGGCCCGGGCTTTACATTCTCGCCGCATGTTACGCTGTAATTGAAGTAACAGCGCTCGAGCAGTTTAACTACGTAGACTGCGATTCAGCTGTATGCGTTAGGATTGAGCTTCCTCCTCTTTCACTTGTATTTCACTTGTACTTTTATAAATTGTGTATTTAAGGTACGAAGCTGCATATGATCCAGCTGCGTTCGTACTTATAGCCGAGCCAGTGTAGTCGAGCCTTGAATAGCAGAACGGTGAGATAAAAACAAATTGCTCTGAAGTTTTCCGCCTCTATTTTGGCATTCGCTTTTTCATACTTTGGCTCGGAGCTGAAATGGTAAAAACAACTGCAAAATGCACACAGGTGCCCTAGCTCCATTTGCCCTAAATCCCGAAGTTGCAGTGAAATTTAAGGGTAATTGAGCCTTTAATATGTACGAAGAATAAACTTGATTGTTTCATGATTATAACCAATGGCGCAAATAAATCTGACTTTGACTTAAATATGCTGAGGTACCTCTCCAATACCTTATTTGATGTTAAAGGAAAAAGTGTGGTTTTCTGCAATTGGCACTATTAATTCATCATACCTGTGAGAATGTGAAATCAGTGCTAATCATGAGAGATTTCAAATTGAGGGACGCATGCAGAATTTGAAGCAAACCAGCCTTCTACTGAAAATATCGTTCTGCTGTGGTCTGTTCTTTTGAATGGTGGCATGTATTGTAGAAACGATGCTGGATATCGATATGCAAGTGATGTCTCGTCTGAGGCTAGCTTGTGAATGACTGCCGTGGTTATGAATTTCTTGTTGCCTGGCCCACTTCGAAATGTGGTTAAACAGTTGTGTTCCATTCTGCGACCGGCTCCTTTTTGTGCCTAGCATTTTGCCTTACATGCTTGATTCTAGTCCATTTTTTGCTCTGTGCTGCTGTTAAATGTGTCTTTTTACCTTGCAGCAATCTCCACATAGCTTTACCAGCAATGCCTCTTCCAAGCTCTCCAGTATGGCTGTGCCAGCCTTTCACTTGGTGCTAGGATGCCCAGCAAGCAAGCAGGCTTTTGAGGTAAGCACTGAAGACATCTTCCGACACAAGTAGCTTTTATTTTCCTAGTCCACTGCTACTTGTGTGACCCCTCGTTATGTTGATTTTGGCAAGTTAGGTTGCCTATTAAGGGCTCTCTTTTGTTTTTCACCTGCTGTTGTGGCCTACTGCATTGGTGTTCGGCTACTGAGCCCAAAGACGCGGGATTGAATTGTGGTGGCTTCGTTTCGACAAGGCGAAATGCATATTTGCTCGTGTGTTATGCAATGTCAGTGCATGTTAAAGAATCTTTGGTGGTCGAAATTTATGCACAGCCCTCCTCTATGAATGGAGCTATTGTTCAACTTTGAGGCATTAAAGGGACACTGATGGCAAGCTGAAGTTGACCTGTGATGATGAAGTTCCGCATCCTAACCACAAAGACGACACTTTTTCTGAAAGTGGAGCTTTATAAGCCAGAGAAAGCAAAACATACAATTTTCATCAGCACCGGCTGATTTCGGAAGTAAATTGCGATGCGCTGACTCCGTTTTTTTTTGGCACAGATTCCAGAGGCTAGGCTGAACTGCCATTCACCTCAGAACGGTTATCATGGAGTCCTTTGTGTAGACTTCATGAGTTCAAATCGAGTGGCGGGAAAATTTTTAAATGTAATTTTTGCGCCAATCATTGTGTTGATGGCCTTTGCGCTGCTGTTAAAACCGGGATAGCAGTATGGTATCCCATAAAACTAGGTTCAGGACTTGCAGGAAGTGGTTTATCACATTCCGCTAGCTTGTGCAAGAAACTACTTCAGGGATATGTGCAGGTGTCTTTAATGTGTTCCTGAGTGAGCACTAATTTGTTAGGGGGAAGGCAGCTTCTAATCTGGCACTACAGTGCCAATGTCGTGAGTGTAAATCATAAGATGACCCATCAGAGTGTACGCCTGATTTCTGTGACACTTCAGTGGTGTATAGAAGTGCTAAACAAATCTGTAAGGTATTTGATGCATATCTCCAAGGCAACGGCTATATGAGTAGCGAAGCCATTAGTCAATCTTCAACGGAAAGAATTTTCTCTTTTAGATGGCGTGCTTGTATATCAGTGACAGTTATTTGTTGTCCTGCCTTTCCCTGGTGTGGGTCATGTGTGGCGCATCTTCATGCGAGCCTTCTTTTCCTTTACAAAAAATTCAATTGATAGTCCAACCTGTTTTCTTATCTTTTCCTGTGTTGCATCTTTTGGCTGGTTTTAAATCTGTAACTGAGCTCAGACCGTGATAATTACTGCCGGTAAACAGAGCTACTGAATGTGAGCTTGGCATACATGCGTACTGTATGTGTGAAAGTGCAGTTTACAATATTCAGAAATGCTTGATAGCCTTACAAGAATCTAAAATTTTGTTGGAATTCCTATTTGTTCTCTGTTCAAGTGTCGAGAGTTTTTCCGCTTCATCGTGTGATTAGAGCCACTTTGGTACTTAAGCTGAAATCTTTTCTTTAGCCTGCATGTTTCTCACTTTTGGGACAGAAACTTCGAGGCTAATGAATAGAGTTCAGCTTAAAAGAGTATATACACCTAATCTTGGTGGCATGTTTTCTTCTCTATAATGGTGCGGAAGACACTACTATGCATGAATCACCATCTGGTATTCGCGTGAGACCGCTAAATAATTTATAATCAACTTTTTCTGCCATCCTGTTTCGGTGAACAATTTGACTATGGCTATGACATCAAAGAGAGGTTATAGGTCACGTGAGGCGTGGGAAAACTGCACTTATAATCGCTGCTTCATCATTTTAATTCGCTACAGCGCTGACGCCAGTATTCCTTAAGAGCTAGAAGTACCAATTTTATTGCAGTTTTTCATGCCTCACGTGACCAATAACCTCGCTTTGACGTCACAGCCATCATTCAGCTGTTGAAACCGAAACAAATACAGCAGGAGAAAGAAATTTGATTATAAATTATTTAGCGGTCATAGGAGGATGCCATGTGGTAATCCGTGTATAATACTTTATGCCTTATTACAAAGAAAAAAACACGTGCCAAACGATAAGGACAGCAAAGTGAGCTATGGAAAGAAAAATGATAAGTCTAACATTAAGAGACCAAAAGGGGGCGGAGTGGGTGAGGGAACAAACGCGGGTTAATGACATGCTACTTGAAATTAAGAGGAAGAAAAGGGCCTGGGCGGGGCTTGTAATGGGAAGACAACATAACCGCTGGTCCTTAAGGGTAATGGAGTGGATTCCAAGAGAAGTCAAGCGTAGCAGGGGGCGGCAGAAAGTTAGATGGGCGGATGAGATTAAGAAGTTTGCGGGGATATGGTGGCCACACCTAGCAAAGGACAGGGTTAATGTGGAGACATGGGTGAGTCCTTTGCCCTGCAGTGGGCCTAGTCAGGCTGATGATGATGGTATGTGTCGCACCTGCTTCTTCGTGCTATCAGCTGGCCCATGCTTGGCCGACCAGACTAGCCAAATTTGTGATGTGGGTTTTCTATTGCACCTGCATTTGTGTACACAGAGGACTTGAATGGTAGCAGGCGATGCTGTGCATGTGTTCACGCCACAGCACACATTACCCACACTGAAAGCTTCTCTGCCTTTAGTAAGACAGCTGCATCAGTCTGGGACATAAGGTATCCCAGTGCTAGAGTATGAGTAAATTGCTCTGGAATTTTAATCTGGTATCAGGTAGCATAGTGCAAAAGAAGGCTAGCGCGGCTGCCTAATATTCTCTTGGGCAGCTGTGTTGGATTTTCAGTGCCTGTTAGTGTAATCCGTGAAAGTTCACTGTAACCCATTCGTTTCGATGTAAATTAGGAAGTCCTTAGAGCCCTGTACTTTTTAATGATAATAACAAGGTAATGCAGTAATTCAATTGTACCTGTTCTCTTTCAACACAGTAAAGTGCTGCTGGGTCGAGATCACAGTTTTACTTTGTAGGTGTGCTCAGGCTGTCATCATCATCATCAGCAGCAGCAGCAGCAGCAGCAGCAGCAGCCTGACTACACCCACTGCAGGGCAAAGCCTCTCCCATGTCTCTCCAATTAACCCTGTCCTTTGCCACTTGCGGCCACTGTGTCCCCACAAACTTCTTAATCTCATCCACCCACCATTTTTTCCTGTGTGTGTGTCTTTTCGCCATTCTGAAATTCTATCATACAAATGGATTGATGCACGTAGTGTCAGGTGCGTAATGTGATACCACCAGCTCACCCCAAGCTGTGCTCAGATTTGCCTCCTTGCTGCAGGAGCAATAAGGCAGGCTTGAGGGTGAGTGGTGCAAAAACATGATTTTTCAAGAATGTCTCTGTGGAAATTGCAATTAATCATGTGAATTTGCTATCATTTTAGGAGCTGCTCACAAGCTGTGCGCCTTTCCATGCTGATCATGCTGGCCAGGTACGCTTATGATTACATTACTAGGTTGTTTTCATAATGGCAGTTGTGGATTTCTGTGTGGTTTTAAAACATAAATTGTATAGGTATTTGGCCTGCCACAAAAGTATAGTGGTGCATTCAAGGCCAGTGTTACAAAGGGATGTTTTGATTGCTGCAAGAACTTGAAGGCCCCTGTGTGGTCACTGTGGAAGGCCCCCTCCCTACTTAGGAATTGCTATTTGGGTTACTCAGTCATTTGGCAGAGGAATAGTGTATAGAGATAAGGGATGGAAGAATGCTTCCAACTAAAGAAAAAAATCCAGCAAGCAGTCATAGAAGCAGAAGTACAAAAATGGCAAGGCTTTCTCTAATTTACATCGAATCTTTTTCACTTAGACTTCTTATTGCATACAACCGCTGATGCTTGGCTTACACACATATTTTCTTTAGGTATGCAGTAGGTCTCACATTCTTGTATGATATGGTCACGGTGCCAAAAAATGATGGTGGTGTTAGAAAACTCGGAATATAGAAGAATTTTATTGCTGACCTTATGGAGAACTATGGTAGCTGTGCAGTCGTTATAAATATCTTCCAATATTTTCACATAACACTCTTCTACACACTGATTCCACAATGCCTGCATGGCAGCTGTGGTTCCACCGAGTCAATTGCTGTCTGGTAGTCAATGAAGGCTATATATTGGGGTTGGTTATATTCTGCCCATTTCTCTATCACCTGATTGATTGCATGAATGTGGTCTCTTGTTGAGTATCTTTTACGAAAGCCTGCCTGATCATTTGGTTGATTGAATTCGAAGGTTGTCCTGACTCTATTAGTGATTACCTTAGTAAATACCTTGTAGGCAATCGATAGTAAGCTGATCGGTCTGTAAATCTTCAAGTCCTTGACATCTTCTTTCTTATGAATTAAAATAATGTTCGCATTCTTCCAAGCTCCTGATACGCTCGTGGTCACGAGGCAAGCGTGTACAGGGTGGCTAGTTTCTCTAGCACAATCTCTCCTCCGTCCTTCAACAAATCTGCTGTTACCTGATCCTCACCAGCTGCTTTGCCCCTTTGCATTGCTCCTGAGGCTTTCTTTACTTCCTCCCTCGTTACTGGTGGGATGTCCCATTGCTATGCTCTACTGCCTCTCTCCGTAACGTTCTGATTACATTCACTACTGTAGAGATTTGTGCAGAATTCTTCGGCTACTTTAACTATCTTATCCATATTGCTTATGACATTGCCCTCTTTGTCTTTTAGAGCATACATCTGGTTTTTATCTGTGATTAGTTTTCTCTTCACTGATTTTAGGCTACCTCCATGCTTTAGAGCATGCTAGGTTTTCTCCATGTTAAACTTTCTTATGTTGGCTACCTTGCACTTATAAATAACTTCGATAGCTCTCCTAGTTCTATTCTATCTCTGAAGTTAGACGTCTTCATGCTTTGGCGTTTCTTCATCAGATCTTTCGTCTCCTGAGATAGCTTGCAGGTATCCTCTCGAATGATCTGACCACCTACTTCTGCAGCACGCTCCAATGAATTTAAATATGTATTTAAAGATAACAGTTGAGGTGGGAGATTGAGCTTCGAGATTTGCACTTCAACTCGGGAGTTATGCCACTGCTACACAGAATACTTGATCGCCGTAGAGATATTTCATCATCTGGCACCAAGCTGCTGTGGCGCCACTGTCACAGTTGATAATTTTGCTGGGAAGCTGTTGTAGCGCTCACACAGTTTTGAAAAGGTGGTATTCATTGTTTTTGTGCTATTGGCAACAGTAATAATATGCTTGCTGCAGTGTTTTGTGGCTAGCCTTCTTTTTTTTTTAGTGAAATAAGTTGTACATTTCATGTTGAGTATTCTTTCAGCAATTAAATTGCTTTGATTTTATTCCTTCGTGTATAGTTGCGAGTGCTCCATGTCTAAGTGCAAATTTCTACCACTGAAAAGCCTTCAAAATCTTAATAGATGTCCACACTGTTCTAGGGACTCAGTGGCTATTGGAAATGCCCATTTAGCTGTATTCAAGTGCCACTGAGTTAATAGCCATTTGAAAGCCTTCAAAATGCCTGTGTGACACGGTTATTAGATTTTGTGCAGGTTTGATGCTGAGCAGTCTGCGTGCTTGAGTCGGGTTTTCCAGTGTCTGTATTTCAAACCTGAAACTTTTCGAAATCATCATTAGTTCATTAATGGAAGAAGTACTTGTGCCCTTTTCTCGAATTTCCAGAAAACAGATTAACTGAATTTTTTTGCATATACTCCTACCTTTTTGCAGGTGCTGCATAGTGAGAACCTGTATCAAGACGCCAACCTGCTGGACTTGGAGAAACTGAAGAAATTGTTTAGCCACTGTGTGGCACCCATCATGAGGGATGTGGCATTAATAAAGCCAGTAAAGGTGACCTTATCTATGTCCTTTTGCAAGCATGCTACACACATGAGAACCATCCCACGAAGCACCGTTTCTGCAAAGCTTGTTATCTCACAACATGCATGCTGAATGAGGCAGTGACAGACAGATGAGGAGGCCTTAATGCAGTACATTAGCGTACCGTGTTGAGCAGTGATGTAGGAGCCTTGCAGCCATGCAAGGTATTATCGGCATCATGATGGTAACTCCATTAGACACTGTCTAGTGCTCTGTGAGCCAGACTCGGCTCTTGAACATTCTGGGACTCACCCTTGGCTCTCGGACATTCTGGAAGCCTCATCCGGCTTGCGCATATTACGCGAGGATGTCTCCTGCTGTACGAGCCTTACGCGGCTTGCGCACTTATGTGAGAGATGTCTCGCGTTTGCGAGCTTGCTCAGCTTGCGCAAATAATGTGAAATATGTCTCGCGTTC
This sequence comes from Amblyomma mixtum, assembly GCF_055824585.1. Classification (NCBI taxonomy): domain Eukaryota; kingdom Metazoa; phylum Arthropoda; class Arachnida; order Ixodida; family Ixodidae; genus Amblyomma; species Amblyomma mixtum. Next base: position 51,282,363 of record NC_143020.1, read on the forward strand.
TGCGACCTCGTTCAATCGTCGCATTTTGCGTGGCAATAAACACGCAAAGATAGGCACGCAGAATTCACGCTCAATATTTTCAATAGGGTAGTGAATCGTAAATTGCTTAGGGAACTCCCATTATCTATTATCCCCAACAGTTTCCAATCCATGCCTCGGAACATACTCCGTAAAGAGGCAGTGAATGGCCTGACACCCTTCTAGATTGGAATTTCATTAGTAACTTCACTAATAATTACGGGAGCTGTAGATTCGTTACTTCTCGCATAAGACTCTTCTACATCGGGACTTCGCAGTGTCTGCATGACTGCTGAGGTTAACGCTGAGTCAAAAGCTTTCGCGTTATCAATGAACGCTATAAATAGGGGTTGGTTATATTCTGCGCCTTTCTAAATCACCTGATTGATAGTATCAGCATGGTTCATTGTCGAGTATCCTTTAGGAAAGACTGCCTGATCATTGTATGGCTACTCTGGTTTTGTTTTCTCATGTCCAGAATCAGTTCTTTTTCATAAGAAATATCTGTCGTTATCCAGTAATCACCTTGTCATGATGTTCGTTAGGAGAAGAACTTTCCGACCATTATCTCGAAAGTCCGCTGCACGACTGTGCCTCTTCTCGCACACCTCCCACGTTTACAGCCTAAAGTTCCATGTCAGCGACATTCATGACTTTCATGCATTGCGACCTTTGTGCCGCTGCCCTGCAGACAGCTATGTCACCGCTGCTGCAGCTGCTACTACCCAAATGGGCAGGATTTTTCGGCATTAAGATATTTCATCATGTATTCTTGAGTGGTGTTCCAAGTCGTTTGGCTACATAATCTTAGCAGGCACCCTTGCCAAGAACCACCAAAATACACGTAGACGCGCCAATGAGAAGGTGCATGAAGGGGTGGCCTATCGTAAGGGCTTTTTGGCGTGGCGAGTGAAAAATCAAAAGCACCGGTCGGGCAGGTGGTCCCCAAATAGCAACCTTGAAAGCAGGTAGGCCACTTAGGTCACGTGACCTTGGGACGTTATAACAACCTGCCCGCCAAGCAGGTGGCAGCTAAGTTAATGATTGGTCACTTGGGCAAAGCAACCTAGGCCACACTAGCCCCGCCGGTTGAAGCACCTGGCATTCCAGTGCAGCGCTTAACTACAGTGCTTAACAGCTGTACCACTGTGCCAGGAAGCGGATGTGGGTTCACAGGTATCGGTTGACGTATAATAGGGAATGACCTTAAGGCGGAGCGTAAATGTGCCGTCCAATTTTTTTTTACATTGTGCATAGATGGTTAATTAGCCTTACCTACCTTGCTGGCTGTTTAAATGTTGGCTACGGAAAAAACATTTATTTAGAATAATGTACATTACCTTGCAAAAGAGTTGCTGACGTGCTTTTGTCACCCAGACTTCGCGCACTTTTAAGTGGGAAGCTCCCAGACACCCTTAGAGCGTGTGGGGGTAGCGGTCTCGGACTCAAAGGAGATGCCCTCGACTCAGCGTGGCAAGCTCAGCGGAGACCAGCCACCAAGTGACAAGAGGTTTTTGGGCGTTCGGTGCCCAGCTTTCGCTGGTCGCAAGCCAGAGAATGGGTCGGAGCCAGAGGTTTACAAAACAAAACAAAGTTTATACAGCTAAGAGACGATACAGAGGATTTCACAATCACTAGTACAAACATATACAAAGTGATTATCAAAACAATGCAACTCGTGCAAAGTTAAACTCGAGAGAGAATACAATCCAATGACAATATTGCACCTAAAGTGCACTAACACAAGAGAGAGAGATAAACAAACAAAACACAATTTGTTCACCGGGCACTGCGGCAGTCCGACGACCAGAGTTCCACGACGATGCCGTCCCGCAGACTGGCGAACGTTGCCTCGTTGGTCCGATGCTGGCCGAGTGGTGTTTTCCCCGGGAGTCGAACGGGCGCGCTCCTCCGAAGCTTAAACGGCGGTCCGGACTGACTGATAGCTGTCAGCGTCCTTCTTTTATAGGCTCGCTTTCCCGTCTGCTTGTTGTTCGTGCCCGAGTAGGCGCGCACATACACGCAGCATTGGCAGTGCTGTCTCCCTTTCCTCTTCTCACCGGCCGCGCGTCCCCATTGGTCAGAGGTCGGGGGTCGCATCTCGAAGTTTCGAGCGTGTTCTTGAGCGGCGCCGACGCCGACGGGCGAGGGGGACGTGTCTTAGTGCACGCAAGGCTACGCCCTTTCCCCCCGTCAGCTGTAGAACCGACTCGCATGTTCGAGAATAATCGGCGGGGATGACTCATTTCCTCGGCGCACGCCGCGGCGGTGGAGAGAGAGGCATGCGCTCGGCGGGGCTTTCCCTCTCCCCCGTCGGGCTCGCGCCGGCGAGACGCCGTGCTCGCGGCGGTTTTTCTTTGTTTGTTCCTAAAATGCGCCGAATTTTGTGACAGCTTTCAACAAAGCACCCTCTGTGTAGCTTTATTTAAAAGCTCTGGAAGAAACCGCGCGGAATTGAAAATATACTCCTTCACAGTGGTGCTACTTGAGCGCCCATGATAGAAATTCGCTTAACTTTTATCTCGCGCAAAGTGCAAACGCGAAACTCTAAAAGACCAAGTTTAGCTGAGACAGCCGGTATATGACTCCACAAAATAAAACAGCGACCCGCTCTCTGTACCTTCATAGCTGGTGCTGGCTTGGCAGTGGCAGTGGTTTAGCTCTGATTAAACCTGGAGGATTGCGAAAGCAACGAGGAGAGAGAGAGAGAGTCAGTGGAGAGCGCGCCGTCCTCGCGCATGCGCAATATGGCCTTGCGTCCGCTCTGCGAAATGACTCGGTGACTCGTGTAGTGTTGCTTCCGCAAAAAATTCTTCGTGCCCACGAACCCGCGCATCCTCGCCGCCGCTCCTCAGCGTCATGTCTCGCTCACTTGCAGCATGCAATATTTTGTCACGTGAAGCGTCCTCGCGCTCTCACTAGGGGCAGGGCGGGGCTCCGCCGTCCGGTGCCCGACGGCGATGTAGAGCAGGAGCCAGCAGATGCCGCCGCCCAATTTCGGCGAGTAATCTGTCCAAAAACACCGCCTTCAATCAGCTGCCGACCCGACGCATTCGCTTGATCGAGGGAAACGCCGGGGTCGAGAAAGTGGCCTAAAAATCTCCCGTCGGCAGCCCCTAAATGAGGTCGCCCTGACGTTTGAGCACGAAAGGGTCCATTTCCGGTGGATCTTGTGGGGCTTTAAATTGGGGAGATAAATACGCTCTCCCCGTTTAACCGCGGCTTACACAGTTCAAAACCGCGCGGACCGCACCCCGTGGTCCGAGCTCTACCGAGCGCACGCCAACTGCGGCGCGCCTTGCTCTGGCAGAACAAAGGAAAGACACACTGGCTGACACAAACAAGGCATTTATTGCTACAACAAAATACATTGAGGAATCGAGGATGACCGACTCACCAGCACGATTTGGAGCGAACATTCGCCCACGCTATTGCAAAGGGGAAAACTCCGAGGCCGGACGGGAGAGCTAGCGGGAGTATGTTCCTACACGAGGCGACCGCGGCGAAGAGTGGAGCGGCGCGCGACACGTCCGCGTAATTCCCCGATGCCGAGCAGAAGAGAGCAGTCTCTCCCCCGCGCACGCGCAGCAAAACGCCATCCGTGGCGCTGGTGTCGCTGCGACGCGGGCGCCGTCCCCTGTTTAACTAACAGGGGAGGGCGCCCGCGTCGCAGCGACACAACAGTAACACAACTGAGGAGGGTGCCTTGCGGGGCAGCTAACCACAGTTCTGATGCAATGCAGGATAGCGAACCACAGGGAGCGAGTGCGTCCCCACAATCTTCACGTGGCGCCATGTCCATAAGTTCGGTGGTGTGTCGTCGTGCAAAAGTTATCAGGACACCGCGTACATGGCAAGGGCCACCCTTCCTCTAATGGCTGTATGGAATGAGAGCCATCTTGAAATTGCAACGAGTGCGGCGAAGAGACTCTCCCAGTTTCTGTTGAGGTTGTATAGAATGTATCCGAACCCAGCCTTCCACTTTCTCTTATCACCGAAATTTAACACCCGACGGCACTCCTCTCCTGGTGGAACGGGTGTCGACTTGTCCGCGAGTTCGTCAATCAGTGCCCGAACCCCAACTCTAACCCTCGCCTGCAGCCGTAGTCCGCCGTGGTAAACATATAGAGATGATATCGCAGCTAGACAAAGGGTCAAGGAGAGAGCTGTGTTTCACATAGCGACAACACTGTAATTCCCCTGGTCTTCACTGGAATGAAATGCTATCAAAATGAGAGGACGCCCATTGGTGGAGGTTTCCTGTTGAATGTCTGCTTAACCAGCACCGCTGTCCAAGCATGTGTGCTTCATCTGGTGCACTGCTCAGTACTAAAGCGGACTGGGCACAATGGAAGATGTGGTTTTCATAATAGTACAGATGATAGGCCGCATACACCTTTCGTAAGGATATTTTGTATCGTCAACATGTAATCTTATGGACGCCCCTTCCTTAAAATTCTTAATGAAGGGCATTCGTCACTGGCAGCTTTCCACACCACCTCGAATGTAGAATGACAGTCAGATGTTTGGTACTGCGCCTAATAAATCACCAGCGTGGCACATTGACATCGCGCTGCAACTAAACATTCAATGTAAACCTTTTTTTTGAAACTTTCATTTCTTCATGCTGTCTGTGTTTTTGGCCTACGCGGATCACAGAGAGCAGACTGCGAGCTGCATGTTATTAATTTCACAGGCAGTTTCTTTCGCATTCCTCCTGCTCTTGGAAATTGTTGCAGTTTGGGCAGCATCCTCCCCATTTGAAGGGCTCGCATTTCCTGGTCGTAGAGTTGAAATAGTACTTCGGCTCAAGCGCCTTGCATGGTCCAACTCTTTGAGGTTCCTCGCAACCTGCATGGAAGAGCCACCAAGATCTCGGCATAACTCCACAACTTTGTCATGAACGCTCACACACATATTTCTTTCCTGATCCCGCTCTACATCTTCCATGGTAAGGCGCTGAAGAAACAGAGTCCATGCTTACTGCAGTGGAGTGCCACTGCTTCTGTGTAGCGGTATCATGTTATTGGTTAAAAATTTATAATTGCCTTTTGATTTGTCGTTTTTAATTCAGTCTGTTACTTCCCACTAATGCTACACAGTTTCAATACTTCAGCAGGATTAATTAGGCAGGATTAATTAATTCTGCATAATTAAAGGCAGCTCGAAATGATCAATTTAGCGCTGCAATCAAATATTTTGTACATTTTATGAAGCTAAGGAGACCCCCTATTTCCTAAACATTGTTTTGGCTTGATTGTTTTTAGTAGAACCTGCTTTGTATTCGGCGACAAGTATCAACACACGACATTGGGGTGCAAAACTTAAAGTGCGCAAAAGTTTTTTGCGCTTTTCGGTGGTTAGCTAGGTATCCGCAGAGCGAGCATTGCATATGAAGAATTCTATGATACGGTTATGAAATCGCCTATTGCAAACTTGCCTGAATACGTAACTAGAAACAGGCAAGAATTTTAAATGGCGCATAAAATGTACAGTATAAAGTAATCTACGTAGTATGTATAGTATTTTTTTAGTATATAATATGTACATCCTTGTTTTTTCGGGATTTTAAACTCTCAAGCCTGTCAACCAACCAATTATCCGAGGCTGTAATAATAGGAGATTGTGCCGACATGTTTGTTTGCTGAAAACATTCCATGAAAACTGTTAATCATGAATTCTGCACAGGTTTGCACATGCTTGTGTGCAAGGAGTGGCCGCCTTCTGCTTTCCACACTTCTTATTTAGCATTCTAGGTTCGATAAGCGAGTTTGTGCTTCGTCTTCAACCCCTTTATATGAAGTAATGGTAGAATTTCTTCCCCATCCTCTCAACACACATGCTCCCAAAGTGCCAGTGTACTTCTTGTTTTGCACACAGATATTCTGTATGACCTGAGCAACATTGATTAGCTCGAGAAAGTAGACATAATTCTAACACAGAAACCATATAGCAGAGAGATATAAAACTCGAACACATACCGTCTGGATAGGTGCATTTTGGAGGGTCCTCTGAAAGAAGAAATTCATAATTTTTTTGGAACTAGATCAAGCTTTGCGTTGTACTTTTTTGTAAACAAATGAAAACTCGCACAATCAGCTAAGTAGAGCAAACTTTGTAGAGCACGAAATTTTTTAAACATTTTCAAATGCAAAAAGACTACTGAGTTGGTGGAGCGCATATCTACCTAAATACCTGAGCATCATTCACATACTTCACAAAACTGGCGTTCTGTATTCTGGGACTCCTCGGGTATGGCTGCGCCAAGAGATTTGCGGCGGTCCGGGGATTCCTTGTAGGTGTCAGCTGTTCATATTGAGCTTCACATATCCTACACTATGCTTTAGTGTGCATATACGCGTTTATATATATATATATATATATATATATATATATATATATATATATATATATATATATATATATATATATATATATATATATATATATAGATGAAGTGACAATTATTGTAGTTTTCTAGCAGGGTTAGGCCGCTACAGTGGTGCAGATTAGCTTTTTTAAATGATCCAGACGTGCACAGAACTGTAAAGCGGAAACATACTATGAGCGGAAAACGTGGAGAAAAGCACAAGGGAGGAACGGAGTACGCAGACGACGGAGAAAAAATGTAAAGGAATGAGCAGGAACGGGGATGGAGGATTAGCAGTAGCGCTATGAAGGAGAGACTGGACAGGAAAAGCGGCAAACGAAAGCCAAAGGCGCTCCTTCAAAGCCGCATTGGAAAGGCGTCGGCGCTGAGCATACGGTGGTGACGGTGGCGGGTGTAAAAAAGTGTTCCCATGAGAAGATTGTTAAAGGGCTAACAAAGTGACGACATGTGATCCTTTAGAGCGTGTGGAGGCGGTGAATAAGGTAACGGTGTCGAAGTAAGAGAAGAATTTTAAGGCTTGGTTTTCAGCTTTGGTACACAGATGAACACCTCGGAACACCGTTTGGACGAAAACACGATGCTCCTCGTAATGATAATGATACGCATCTAACTGAAGAGGTATGAGGCAGTCCCAAAGCTGGGACGCATGTCTAAGGTACGAAGTTTTCTCCCGGCTGCGTGTTCTGTGTCAGCCTCTATGCTTACTATCTCAGAGGCTGCTCGACTAGAGGGTGACGGGGAGAGCGTATTTGTGGTGCCAGCAACTACACCAGCCTCTGTTCGAAGTGCCCTGGACGGTGAACCTGCCATAAACTGCACTCGAACAGCAAGTGTTATTTGTGCATTGTGCAGTGCGTCTATCCTTTCCAGTGTTTTGTGGCGTGCCCAGAGTGCGGCTACCGTACATCCTTGTCGGTTATGACTCATTCGGCGCTGAAAAAGCCCGCGTACAATATTTACAGCATTTTTTGCTTTAGGATTTCATTTGAGGTACTACGGCGGGTCCATTTTAGCAGGCTTTTCTCAACCCCTACATATACTGGTATGAAACAATAAATATGCGTGCTATCCAGTCGAAATATCAGTAAACTTTTTTCCACTTAAAACAGTGCGCAGGGACAGGACAAAATCGAGAAACAACTAGACACAGTCCTGTCCCTGCGCACTGTTGTAAGTAGAAAAATGAACCAACTGGCCCGCTACTTCCCATGATCAGTAAACTCCTGTTACCTTTTAGAGTGTGCGTCTGCATAATTTGTCATTACGTATACATACATATATGTGAGGTTAAGAAACGCTTCGTTTACGAAGAGAATTATTTCGGTTAGACGTTTTCAGCAGAGCTTGTCCTTTTTCAAGACTCTGGATAATGAACGCCGTGGAGCCGAGACTCGAACCGTCGAAATGGTTGAACGAGTTTTTCGTTTGTGAATCCTCAAATATGGCCCATGTGGTCAGGTGGCGGAAGCATCAACTAGGTGTTAGAACACGTACAACTTTCCGAGAGGACACACCACCATCAAATCGCTTTATGGTGCATTTGTCTTGAAAACTCTTTCATCTCTTCAAAAATGCAGATTTCGTGCGTAAGTGGGATTTAAGCTCGTCTTGTTTTTATGTTTACGCATTATGTTCTTTATTTTCTTCGCCTATTAGCAAGTGGAAGATTTCTCAGAGTATTTTGGATGGTTTCGGTGCTCAGCAATAGAATTCACAGTAACAAGCAATACAGGTAGCGGAAAACTAAGCTCCATTACATCAACACCACGCGATTAATTCCTTACTTATTACCGATTATTGAATATTTGGTACTTCTATCGGGTTATAGTTATATGAGATATTCAGAGCGGAATGAATTCTACGCTCATTGATTGCTCAAATTCGTTGTCTGTAACATTTATTTTGCGTCTCTCTGATCTTCTCAGTCATGTTACTTTTCATTGGTCTTTGAATATTGTTGCACCTTTCCTGACTGATATTCATACCAAGAAAACGCATTTGAGGAGCGATGTAGGACGTTCCGCTTTTCAAGCGTTCCATCTTCTGTGGATTATTCAGCCAGAAAATAAAATAGTGGTCATGAGAAAAAAACATTGCACTTGAATGATGAGTTTTCGATAAAGTTTCTCAGTGCTGATAATTTACAAGACTTTTCCCGTGCAATGCCTTTTTCTTCTCAAATGCGGACAAAATACAATCTATGGAAACAAAATCTTACCACAGTCTTGGCAACTTGCAAGGGCAGCGAGGAAAACTGCCACGATGACTAAAGAGAATACTGCGTTCATGGCTTCTGCTGCAAGAATTCAAAACCCTGGCGAAAAGCTTCATCTTTTATACACTGAACGAGCGTCCTCGTAAAAAGCAAGAAGCGCATATCACGAATAAAATCAAAATGTTTCTTTATGGGTGGTATACCTCCGCTCTGTTTTCCCACGTGCGACCGGGTGCAACCTTTATCGCTGTGGGTTTTTTTTCGCTTCTAGTACCAAAGATACAGAGAGATGTAGCCAGTAGTTCTTTCAACCCCGAGCAAAATGTCAAATTCAACAGCAACATAGCCCGTGGGGTAATAACTTTAGAGGGAAGTGAGCACTGCTTCAATGTCAAAGCCCTATTTCTTTACCTGGTAGATGTAAAGAATATTTCAGTAACATAGCCGATATTACTGTGTTTAAGCCATTTCAGCCTCGATGAGGTCAACGTGGGGGCACATGAACTGTAAATAGAATGAACATAGACTGTTGCCCAAGGGCTTTGAACTTAGAGCCAAGTGAAGGTTACGATACTGTCGTTGATAACGTGGCCGCTCCTCGGCCATGTTTCGCTGCTCCAGCCTTTCCTCTGTGGGATTCAAGAGAACCACGCGGCGCCTAATAGCGCTGCTTTGCTGGTGCGCGACGTAGATACGGTGACTACAAAATTCGGAGATGATCTGAACATAATGCTTGGGTGAGGTGTCTGAGGTAGAGGCGCGAAAGCGATGATAGCGTTTATTGTTGTAAAAACATAAATCAACTACAGCCCGCTACATATTGCGGCTTACACAAGCACACGTCGAGTTCACAGTATGGCGCCCAGTCTCAAGGTGGGACACAGGGTTTGCAATGAACACCTGCTGCCATGTGTCGAGTAGCTCGTCAAGTAATAATGGGGACCGCGGTGAGCTGGCACCCGACTTCCAGGTTCATTTTTCTGATCAAAGTTGATGTTGATTCGCCATTCCAGAAGTAAGGAAGTCAAGGTTACACTAGGCATGGACAACAGGCAAGCAATCAAGTAACAGGAACATTAGGCATGGCAGCAGGCAAGCAAGAAAGTAACAGGAACACTATGCAAAAAAAGTCAAGGGAAGCATGGAGAAATAAGAGAAGTAGTATCAAGAATCGAAAAGAGCACAGTGAACAGTGGATTTATTAGTGGGTCACGGCGACCAACGCACGCAGCGGTCAGGTCGTAGCAAGACGGCAGAACCAGCCGAAGGAAGCAGCTCCAGCACGAGCCTCACGCCGGGACCACCAGCGATGATGACGAAGTGCGGAACCGCGGAGACGTCCTCTTCTTCTTCTTACAATGGCCCCGGCGAGAAGGAATAGCCATCCTGGCGACTTACGGCGAAGAGACGACAGGCGGGTTGTAATACGGTTTGAGGCGACTAACGTGGACGACCTCGCGACCACGACCGCGGTGGTCCGAGGAAGTTGTAACTGGCTCAACGCGGTAGTTGACAGGAGACTTGCATTGATTGACGCGATAAGGGCCATGGTACTTGATGGAGAACTTGCTGTCGGCAGGAACCGAAAGCCAAACAAGAGAGTCAGTGGAGAACGTCGGAGCAGGCCTGGCATTGTCGTGCACGTCTTTGCGGTGTCCTTGTGTGGCGGAGGTAAAGGTGCGGGCCAGTTGACGGCACTCTTCAGCCTTGTGAGCAAGGTCGGAGATAGTTGTGTCGGTAGGGTAAAATGGTGTCGATGGTACAGGATGGTTCACGGCCGTATAAGAGGAAGAAAGGGGAGAAACCTGTCATCGCTTGATGGGCGGCATTATAGGCAGAAGTCACAAACGGAAGTACTTGATCCCTGTTGGAATGGTCAGACGAAACGTACATTGTGAGCATGTCGCCCAGAGTGCGATTGAAACGCTCCGTGAGGCCGTTTGTTTGCGGATGGTAGGCAGTAGTCACACGGTGTATGATTTGACATGCTGAGAGGAGCTCTTGAACCACCTCTTGCAAAAATACGGGGCCCCTGTCACTGAAGAGCTCCCGAGGTGCGCCGTGACGGAGGACGAAGTGGTGTAGAATAAAATAAGCGACATCACGAACCGTTGCCGTGGGGAGGGTGGCTGTCTCGGCATAACGGCTCAGGTGACCGACGGCGACGATTATTCATCGGTTACCTTCCGGAGTGCAGGGAAGTGGGCCATAAAGGTCAATGCCGATGCGGTCAAAGGGGCGAGCGGGGCATGGTGAAGGCTGCAGGGGACCGGCCGAGCGACAGGGTGAATCCTTTAGTTGCTGACAGGCATCGCACGATCGAATGTAGCGGCGGACAAAATTGTACATTCCACGCCAGTAGTAGCGCTGACGAAGCCGGTGATATGTTTTGAGGACACCAGCGTGAGCACTTTGCGGGTCAGTGTGATGATGGGCACAAACGTCGGAGCGGAGATGGCTTGGGATAACCAGTAACCATTTTCTGCCGTCAGGGTTGTAGTTTCGGCGATAAAGGAGACCATCCCGGACGGAGAAATGAGAAGCTTGGCGGCGGAGAGCTCGCGGATATGCAGCCATGGTAGGCGCATTGAAGACATTGAACAGGGCAGAAATCCGAGGATCTCGGCGCTGCTCGGAAGGCATATCTGAGACTGTGAGAGTGGTCAGGGGAGGGTCTGGTGTGGGAACGGAAGGCAGGGACACCGGCGACCGAGAGAGAGCGTCGGCGTCAGAATGCTTGCGGCCCGAGCGGTACACAACACGGATATCATATTCCTGAAGGCGCAAAGCCCAGCGTCCGAGACGGCCCGACGGATCTTAGAGCGTAGCGAGCCAACAGAGGGCGTGGTGGTCTCTTATAACGACGAACGTGCGTCCGTACAGGTAAGGACGGAACTTGGTGATCGCCCAGGTGATCACTAAACACTCTTTTTCGGTAACGGAGTAGTTTGACTCTGCTGTCGTGAGGGCACGGCTGGCATAAGCGACGACGTATTTTGAAAAACCATGCTTGCGCTGGGTGAGTACCGCACCGACGCCGACACCACTGGAATCAGTGTGGAGTTCCGTTGGAGCATCGGGATCGTAATGACGAATTATGGGCGGTGATGTCAAAACTTTGCGGAGCTTCGCGAAGACCTCGTCGCAGGCCGGTGTCCAAGAGGACAAGTTAGCGGGTCCATTCATGAGCTTTGTTAGTGGGGCGAAGATTGTAGCAAAATTACGTACAAAACGACGAAAGTAGGAACATAGGCCCACGAAGCTGCGCAGCTCTTTGAGAGAGGCCGGTTTCGGGAAATCAGCAACGGCGCGCAGCTTCACACGATCGGAGAGGACCCCATCTTTACACACGACGTGGCCGAGGATGGTGAGTTGGCGGGCGCCGAAGTGACATTTTTTAAGGTTCAGTTGAAGGCCGGCACGAGCAAGGCAGGTCAGCACCTGGCGGAGACGATGCAGATGGGTAGGAAAATCAGGAGAGAAAACCACGATGTCGTCCAGATAACAAAGACAGGTCTTCCATTTGAGGCCACGCAGCACATTGTCGATCATTCGTTTAAATGTTGCTGGGGCGTTACAAAGGCCGAATGGCATAACGTTGAATTCGTAAAGCCCATCCGGAGTGATGAAAGCGGTCTTTGGGCGATCAGCTGGAGCCATGGGAACTTGCCAATAACCGGAGCGTAGGTCAAGCGAAGAAAAGAATTCGGCGCCTTGCAAACAGTCCAATGCATCGTCAATGCGTGGGAGTGGATACACAGCCCGACGTGTGATTTTGTTGAGACGTCGATAATCTACGCAGAAGCTTATAGACCCTTCCTTTTTCTTGACAAGGACAACGGGAGACGACCAGGGACTAACACCGCGGTGGAGCACGTCGTCGACTTGTTCGGCTATGACACGACGCTCTGTACGTGACACACGGTATGGGCGCTGGTGCAGAGGCGGGTGAGTGCCTTTGTCGATGTGGTGGGAGACAGCCGTCGTCCCGCCCAAAGAGGCTTGCGGCGTGTCGAATGAAGACCAAAAACGGTGCAACAGCTCAAGAAGCTTCTCGCGGTGGCGTGGCTCGAGGGCAGTATCAACAGAACAGGCGAGAAGATCACGCTGAAGCGGGTCAGAAGCCACATTAGTAGGGGTCAACGCATCAACTTCGCAAGCAGATGAACGGTCGGTAGCGTCGAGGTCAAATAGTAAGTCCAGAGGCTCAAAACGGCCAACGCACTCTCCACGAAGCAAAGTAACGGCGTAAGAAAGTGTATTGAAGACCAGAAGTGTGTTGGCACCATTGCGCAAGTCAAGCACGGCGAATGGCAGTGAGATACGGTGGCGGCAGAAAGCAACGTCGGAAGGTAAGAAGAGAACGGTGGCGTCGGCGGTAGAAGCAGCAGAGAGAGGAACCAGGACAGCGCTAAAAGGTGAGATAGTAGTGTCCTGAGCGACATGAAGTTTCGGAACAGCACAAGGACCCACGTCACCAAACGCAGCGGCGGATGGCAGAGCGCATGGCACGGAAAGTTCGAGGTGAGGGCGAGCGCAGTCAATCATGGTATGATGATGGGACAGAAAATCCCAGCGAGAATGATATCATGAGAACAAGTGGTGAGGACGATGAATTCAATAAAATACAGGTTGTTCGCAATTACTACTCGGGTGGTGCAGAGCTGTGGGCTGAAGATGCTGTGCAGTGGCGGTACATAGCGACAAACCGGAATGAGGCGTCGTCACCTTGCGAGACAGCGGCAGAGTTTTTGGCTGATAACAGATACGGCGGCACCAGTGTCTATAAGAGCAAGCGTCGAAACACCTTCCACGATAACGTCAATAACGTTCGCAGGGAAAAGAGGACTTTGACGGTGAGCGGAGTACGCAGTTCATGCCTCGGGAACTGCGGCGGTTAGTTTCCCTGCTCGGCTGAGGAAAGTCGGCGGCGCATGGGCGAAATGGAGCGGCGGCGGGGGGACGGTGAGCGACGAGACGAGGAACACTGGTGGTGAGAAGGTTCAGGTGGCGGCCCCGGCGGAACTCGGAAGTAGGGCACCGAATAGAACATGCCCGTATATTCAGGCCCCGACAGTGACATGCGGCGTCGAGAATGGCGGGAGACGTGCCCGTGAATGCCGCAAGCAAAGCATATCGGACGGTTGTCCGATGTGCGCCATGGCGAGGTGGGCGGCGCAGCTCTACCAGTAGTGCGTGGCGAGCGCATGATGGCCGAAGGATACGCATACGCCGTGGGAGGTGCTGGGCGAGCCACAACTTCGGCGTAGGTGCGAGGCGCCGCCACAATGGGGTGCGGCGCGAAAGCGTCAGGATAACTCAGCGGCACAGCACTCGGGGCAGGTGGAGATAGGGCAGCCTCAGAAAGCGCCATCCGGGCAGCGACAGGAGTTGGAGGATGGCCGGAAGGAAGAGCTTCCGAGACCTGTCGCTGGATTTCATGTCTGAGCTGCGGCGCCCGAGAACATGATGGTTCGGGTAGAGAGGGTAGGAGAGATAGCTGGCGGGCAACCTCCTCGCGGACAAATTTCTTGATTTCGGCATTGAGGTAGGAGGAGTCGGGTTCCGCGGCCAGTAAGGCGAGCGACGCGTCAGGAGGGTGGCGAACCAAAACGCGTTGCTTCCGTAGCTCGTCGAAACTTTGGCAAAGTTCGTATACCTTTGCGATGGCGGTCGGACTCCTAGCCACGGCCATGTTGAAGGCGCCATCATCGATGCCCTTCATGACGTGGCGAATTTTATCTTCCTCTGTCATAGATGGGTCCACTCGTTTACGTAAATCGACTATGTCCTCGATGTAACTGGTGAAGCTTTCACCGGTCATCTGCGCTCGCGAACGGAGACCCTGTTCAGCGCGACGTTTGCGAACGGCGGGCGGCAGAATACTTCGGCAAACGTAGTTTTGAACACGGACTAGGTGGTGATGTCCGACTCGTGGTTCCGATACCAGAGGTTTGCGACGTCAGTAAGATAGAATACGACGTTGTTAAGCTTCAGAGCGTCGTCCCACTTGTTGTGCCGGCTCACCCGTTCGTAGGCTGACAACCAATCTTCCACATCTTTGTCGCAGCTGCCACTAAAGATAGAAGGGTCGCGTTAACGAGAGGGACCAGAACAGCTGATAGGTGGAAGCAGGTCGCAGGAAGCAGGAAGCAGGGTCGGGGGCTGCTGGCTTCGGTCTTCCATGCGAACGGACACCGTGCGACTGTGGAGTTCCAGGGCGACTGCGCGGGTTGGGATCGTTGCACCCTCCACCAAGTGAACCGTGCATTTATTAGTGGGTCACGCCGACCAACGCACGCAGCGGTCAGGTCGTAGCAAGACGGCAGAGCCAGCCGAAGGAAGCAGCTCCAGCACGAGCCTCACGCCGGGACCACCAGCGATGACGACGAAGTGCGGAACCGCGGAGACGTGCTCTTCTTCGTACAACAGAAACGAACAACTTTTCCTAATCCACTTCGTTGTCCTAGAGATGGATAGGCACTCTGCTACCTGATCGGACGAGTGCCGTTTTTAGAGCCGACGAAGTTACAGTATCTAAACCATTAGGCGAACTTCTGGCCGACTACCCTAGTCTGTGGTGTTCGGAGGGCTGAGCACACGAAAGCACTTCTTGTTTATGAAGTGGAGACAAACTTAAAGATGCGTCCTCTATGCACTTCGCAGTCAGCGTTGGCAGGGAAAGTTTATGCGTCAGAACATGAGGAGTACTTGGCTGAACAGCGTGCTCAGTGGGCCAACTTCAGATGTAGATGGCATAAATGTGGCAGGCATAAGACATTCGAACAGGCAACAGAGACCTTTTAACCCAGGAACAAGAGTGCGGCATTCCCACCCACCACAGATCAGAGAGCACACCATAGCCTCTAAGCTTGTAACTAAGAAGCAGCAGTCAGCAGGCATTGCTTCTAATCTTTATTCTCGGCCCTCTTGCCTTTCCTCGAGAAGAACAACATTCTTCTACTGTTGCCCCTTATTTCCTTCCGTTTCCACTCTACCCCGAGTCTAAAAGCATCGCCCCTCCTCGCGCTTTTTATCTTTCTTTATTTTTTCTTTGAAACAACAAGAAGCCTTGCCCTCTATTGTCTCTCACAGCACTGCACTGAACGTCGGAAAACAAGAAATGCAATATTCGATTCCGCTGCCGCGTTTCGACGGAGACAAAACGCCCCAGGCACATGTGTGCAATTGAGATGTCAGTGCACGTTGAAGATCTCCACGTGGTGGACATCATTCCAGAGGCCTCCACTACGGCACTTGCTTTTAAGCAGTAGCTTCACTACTAGAGGTCCCGAGATAAGACCATCGTGCGTTGCCGATCACCTTCAAGGCTCAGCCAAGGTCAAACCTGCAATTTATAATTTCGGAGAACCGGTGGATGAGCAATAGTCATACCAATGGTCAATCAGTTGGACAGGTCAAGGGGACAAGGTCAATGGTCAAGGTCATTTCAAAGTCAAGTCGAGGTCAAATCGAGGACGCGTCAAGGTCTACCACAATTCGGTCACGTAATTCACTTTGGGCTCGCCGAGGAGCCTAAACGCGGCGTTTCCGTGACAGGGCGTACGTCACGCCATCTTTAACCAAGTCTGTAAGAGAAGGAGCGTTGGCGCGCCTAGGAATAATACCCCTGTTACACGGGCACTTTAAAGGGTGTTAAGGAAAACGGCAGTTGGCCGTAACGGCCGTTAGGCGGAGTTACACGGCAGCGCCAGCGCCGTTGGAAATCCAAACGTGATTGACATCAACGGAGCTCGCCGGTCTCCGTTCCGCCGCCGTTTCCGTCCCTTTCGTCGGGAAGTAGGCAAGATGGCAGCCCCCAGCAGCAACGCGTCCCCGCTGCAGGCAAGCGCACCGGCGCAAAAACGCTTTGCGTGGACAGCGTCAATGAGGCATTTACTGATTAACTTGTGGCAGGACCACCTGGCCAAACTGCGAGCGCAAAAACACAACGCGCCCGTGTACTCAAGAAGACTGCACTCTTCAATCAGCTCGCAAGCGAAGAATGTGGGCACGCTGTGTGCGTGACTGTCAAGCAAATAAAGCACAAGATGGAGAACTTCGCCCAGGCTCACAAGTAAGTTGCTATGATTTTATTAGTGATTTTTCAGCCGACATAGCGCCTTGTCAGGCATGGTCAATGAAATCTGGCGCCCCGCAGGGCCGGACGTGTGTTTCAATGCCATAGGCAACGCCGAATTTTGCTTGACATGAGCTCGAACGTGACTTTCTTTACGCTTCGGGCTGATTGTAATGTTCATGCAGCAATGCAGGAATAGCGATCACAGCTTAGCGTAGTACAATTGGTTATAATATGTAGCCGTTTGCCGTAATCTAGGCATGGCCAGCGTAGCCTGACAGAACGTATTTGCGCCGAGAAGTCTGTTCGATCAGAAAGAAAAACGTACGTAGGCCAGACTAGACGCTGCTTGAACGATCGTGCACGGGAACATAGGTTATCGCTAACAACGTGGGAGGGATCTAATTTGGCAAAGCATTGCCTGTCCTGGAGTGACTGTCGGCCACGGCTTGATGAGATTAGAGTTCCGGGCAAGAGACACGATTCAATCGCACGAGAAAAGTTATGGAAGCTTACTTCATAATGAAAAGAGGAGATGCATGTATAAGTGATTCTTCGATTGTACTGTTCAATAATGAGGTAGCCTTTCTCGGTAAGATGATCTAAGTTTAGGCCTTGGTGTGTCACTGATTGCCACATTATGTATCCTTGCGCTGCTCATGCTGAAAGTGCATTCTTTCCTCCTTTTTCCTTTTAATACGTGCTGTGTCCTTTGAATAAAATCAGTTGTAAGTTTGCGCTTGTCCCGTACCCTGTATTGTGTGCGTTTGTGTTTCGTGCAACTGCCATGTCTCAAGTATTGAACCAACTAGCCCAACAACACGTTCTACATTCTCCCAAACTTATGTCTTGACATTGTCTATAGGCTAATAACTTGCATCTTGACTACCAGCTGATTTTGGTCGAAGCCTATTGAGCTCTCATCGTAATTCAACAGCGTTGTCCTTGTTTCTTACCTCTTTGCCTGCTGTTTTAACTTACAGGACAAGGAGGTTCATTGTTCTTGGCAGCTTGTACTTGTGCTGAAAAAAATATTCATGTTCATCTCTTACGACATAAAGAAGTGACTCTTAGCTGCACTTTGCTTTTATTTCAGAAAGGAAAGCACTGCTGGCATTGGGTCGGCTGCAACTCAGTGCCCATTTTACAAGCGGCTTCACACCTTCCTTGGAAACCTTCCTCAGAATGATAGAAGCCTGGTACAGGAGAGCTTTCAGGTGCAACATTTGTTTATTTTGGTTGCATGTAAACACTTGAAATGGACTGACAAACCGAAATTGTTTATTTTGCTGGCCAAGTTTGTCGCCGGAGACGGATGGCAGCAAAGTTCAGAGAATTTCATGTTATGAGAAACACATGGCATGAGCATAAGTCATTGTTGTGTTCAAGAGTACTAAAAATGCACAGATAACTTCAATAAGCGTCACAGTCTATGTAGCATCGAAATCATTGCCTAACATTTCCGACATACTGGATGGCACAATACTCATTACTTTTCTTGGAGTTAAAAAATAGGGCGAGATAGGTAAGGATGGTTATGTTACAAAAGGGTACCAAGGTAGGCTGTGTGCTTTAGGGGGTACCAAAACTCTTTTAGAGAAAACGGCAGCTATTGCACTTTCACTCATCATGCAACGCAGTAATAATCACTTAGAAGCAACATTCGGTAACTTTCCGTTCTTCTTCTTTTCTTAAGCTGGACATGGTGGAACGGCTGCCAGAGGGTGCTGAGATTATTGCCTCACAGCCACCCTCAGAAGTGCCGAGCAGCCTAGACATCACAAATGTCGAGGCCTCGACCAACGAGGCGTTGACCAGTCTGGCCTCGACCTACGAGGCATCGACGAGCCAGGCATCACCACCTGCTGCCTCAGCCGAGCAAGGCCACACACGGAAAAGGCGACAGCAGACATCATCAATGGAGAAGGTTGTGCTGCTGCTGGAAAGGCAAGAAAACCGTGCCAGAAGGATGCCCAAAAAAGAATATAAGTTGGCCAAAAAGACGGTCAGTCTCCAGGAGGAGGCGAATGACATTCACCGCGAAATGGTGAGCGTTATTCGCCAGTACTTTGAAGGCCGGCAGGAGCGTCAGCCTGACTGCCCAGAGAACGGTGAATAAAAGACCAGTGTGCAAACGTGCTCCAAAAATTGCCACAAACTTGCCCAGTCTTTCACGTTCTGTTCATTGTTCACAATTGGATGCTTAAAACAAAGCTTTTCAAAGTAGTCATGGCTTCAATGAACAATTGTGCTTGGCCAAAGCACGTCGGACACTTTCACCTGACGAGTTCACTGCGTTGCTCACACAAACAGGATGCGGAAGCTCCCCGGCTGCTGCTTCAGCACTCCACTGTGTGTCGCACTGATCACGCATGTGTTCCCATACATTGTGGAGGATGCAACAAGCTCGCACAATGCTGTTGACATTTTCAATATGACACTCAATCATCTTCAAGACCCTGAATCTAGCCTTCAATCTCCCAAAGGCATTCTCAACAACACGCCTCGATTTTGAGAGAGTGTAATTGAACATTTGCACTGTAGGGTTGCTTGCACTCATGTGAGGGAAAGGCTTCATCAAGTGACGCTGCAAAGGAAAGGCCTGGTCACACAGGAGGACCGCTCCTATTGGCATCCCGTCAATATTTTGGGTTGGTAGAGTGAAGAGATCACTTCCTACTACGTCCGGTAGTATAGAGCCTCTGTACACTGCTGCGTCATGATTGCGCCGTGGAGACCCTACATTAACAAACATGAACTTGTAGTTGTGGTCTACTAGACCACAACTTGTAGTTGTGGTCTACAACAGCAAGCAAAATTATGCTGTACCAGCCCCTGTAGTTGTAATAGTCCTGCGCGTGTTCTTTGGGTGACGAGACTTTTATATGGCAACCGTCCATCGCGCCAAAGCCCTGCGGAAAGCCTGTGCAGGCTTCGAACTGTTGCACGTGATTTCTAACATTGTTCAGTGACGGAAACCGCACAAACTGGTGCTCGAGAACATCTACGACAACGTCACAAAATTCGCGGAAGATCAGGTTCACGGATGGCCGACCCACGCCGAAAAGATGCGCCACAGTCCTTTCCTCTGCCGATGTGGCGAGTCTGTACAGAGAGAGGGCGACGCGCTGGTGTAGGGGCATGCAAGCTCGCATGTTCGTATCCTCCCGTGTTAGTGAGGGACACGAGCTCACGATGTATGCAAATGTGGAACGCGTCACGCGAAAGTTGGCCTTAAAGTCTTCATTCGACAACGTCGGCACGGTGGTGTTGTACCAAGACGGTGGTCTGGAAAGCGTCCACACACTCCTTTGCCTGGCAGACATCGCCCCAGCGAGTGCAGCGAGGCTGCGACACCGCCTCTCTGCCGCCTTCCGCTTCTTCTTGACAGACGCTTTCTGAACGCGTCCAGCTTGCAGTTAAGCCCTTTTTGCTGACAACAAGGCGTCGTAGTGCGCAACCAGGGGAAGCAAATCGGGTGGACGATTACGGTCGCATTCATGAAGCGGCCGGCTAAGCGCCATTCCACGGCTCTTCTGGGATTCGCGTCGCGAAGTCGCACCACGTTCAACACAGCACCTGCTGAATCGCGCACACGGTCACTCGCGATACGAAAGAAAAAAAGAAATGCACAGTGGTGCTGCGGTTAGTACAAGCGATGGAACGTGAAATGGGACGCTCCACCACATTGACACCACCATAAGCAGTACTGTAGTACCACAACAAACGCAGCCATTTTGCAACGCCATAAATCGGACTGGATCGGCTAAAAAGCTTCTCCGCTTGTTTTGCCAGCAGCTCTAGCAAATAGATAGAAAAACACACTGTACAGCATGTAGCGCAGAAAATAATTAGAGAAAGAAAATTTTTTTGAGTTGGCGAGGCAAAAAGTTCAAGTTTCACGTGATAAATCGCCGAAACGGACGTGAACCGACCGAACATGTAAAGTGCCGCGTGAGCGCAGCCACCACCGTTCCGTTCCCACGGCCGTTACGGCGTTCAACTGCCGTTTGTGTTAACGGTCGTCGCAAGTGCCCGTGTAACAGGGGTATTAGTCTACATGCGGTGTTCAGCCCCGCCACGGTGGCTCAGTGGTTACGGCATACGGCTGCTCACCCGAAAAACGCGGGAGGCGAAATTCTAGAGGCCCGTGTACTGCTCGATGTCAGTGCAGGTTAAAGCACCCCAGGTTGTCGAAATTTCCAGAGCCCTTCACTACGGCGTCCCTCATAGCCTGAGTCGGTTTCGGACGTTAAACCCCAATAAACCAAACCAAACCAAATATGCGGTGTTCACGGGCTAGGCCATGACGTCACGCCCTCCTAAACCAGTACATAACTAAAGAAGCACCGCCGCGCCTGGCACGAAGTGCACATATCGTGTTCCCGTGCTAGGCCGAGCCGTCAGGGCTGCAGCAGAGGCGCGCCTTAGCACGAATTCCACAAGTAGTGTTCACGTGTTAGGCGCCTGAGCGGCAGTGCGCCTACGCACGAAGTCCACATGGGCTTTTCACGTGCTAGGCCGTGACGCCATGCGTCCAGGCGCGCATAAATAGCAGCTGTGGAGTATCCTTGCTGTCAGAGCCATGGCGTCCAGTACTGAACAAGGGTGTCTAGGCTCTAGATACAACGGGCACTTGCCCTTGTCTGGCCCCATCGAAGCTAAATAAGCGTTTTAGCCTAGAACTAACCCAGTTTGATCTAAAGCATACAACTCAATGTAGTACTTTCTTTTATCTCGTCATACATACATTAGGTTGGGGCAACCTATCAAGAAATAAAAATAATGAGTGATCTCGTCTTACAGAGAGAACCAATCTAAGCCTCGCTTAATGTTTCGAAGATTGCCACCAAGACAAAGGTCTTTACCGACAACCACAGTTTAATGGTAGCTGTCACCAAGAATCCTCAACAATAAAAGGCATTGCTTCACGTTAGAAGTGTGTTCACTAGTTAAACAACGAGACAGTTTAAAATAGTTAACCTCGCTTTAGCTTTGGCTAAACCAACTGAGAAGCGGTAGCTTCACGATGGTTTAGCTCCAAAATGCGAAAGAAACGGTCAACAAACAGAATAACAAGGCTGTAACAGAATAACAAATTTCTGTAAACAGTATGAAGCACAATAGATGGCATGCAGCCATTAACGGCCTCAGTGGTAGAAAAATTACCATGCGACTGCTCTGCACGTTAGATGTGAGCTGCACGGTGACGGTTATGTTGCAGAAAATAAAGACCTGCGTTCCCATGTGCTCTTTGGTTTCATGTATGAATCCCTCAACTATGCACTGGTGGAAGCAATTATTTCAAATTGTAAATTTACTTTGTTGTTCATTATAATTTATATTATAATTTATCGCCTGTTTGGTCTCGTCGTTCCTTTCATGGTCATATTCCTGGACTTTCATCTCGTACATTGCCTGATATACAATTGTTGTTGATGTAGTTTAGTGTATTCAGCGTTTTTTCCGGTTAACTGTGAAGTGTGATGTGTTTGAACGCTTTTTTGCTCTTGCTATTTTTCTGTTGCTTTCTGCTAATCTTATTTTGTAAAGCGTCGCACGCGACTCGCCGCTACCTGCCAGGCGCTGCCATACAAGCCCAGTGAGGGTTCGGCAGGTTTGAATCTGTAAAAGGTCTTTGCAGTGCAGAATAAACTGATTGATTGATTGATTGATTGATTTATGGATTGATTGATTGATTGATTGATTGATTGATTGATTGATTGATTGATTGATTGATTGATTGATTGATTGATTGATTGAAAGCAGCCTCGTGACTAAAATATCAGTGTTATGTGTTTCTTTCGCACTGGGCTCAGGACTGTTTTCAACTCTGCGTAACAACAGCGCAGCGTGAGCATGCAGTGCTCTTTTGAGCAGAACATGATCCGTGGTTAAGTGTTCTCAAAGAAGAAGATAAATAAAAGCGACATTTTTAAAAAGAAATTGTTACGGGCCTGTTTTTTTTATTTTCATTTGCAAGTTTTTGTTATCTTCATTTGTTATTGAGCCGGCACGATGGCTCAGCAGTTATGGCGCTGGGCTGCTGACCCGAAAGACGCGGGTTTGTTTCCGGCCGCGGCGGTCGAATTTCGCTGGAAGTGAAATTCTAGTGGCCCGTGTACTGTGTCATGTCAGTCCACGTTAAAGAACCCCAGGTGGTCAAAATTTTCGCAGCCCTTCACTACAGCGTCTCTCATAGCCTGAGTCGCTTTGGGACGCTAAACCCCATAAACCAAACCAAACCATTTCTTATTGGCTCTAGAAAGCCTTGACTTCTTGACATTAAATTAGGCTTTAATAGCGATACCTGTTTCTACGGTTTTCTTGACTAATACTTAGCGGCTGCAAACATAGTGAGGAGCTGAGACAGCGACAGGAAGTGACGACTGCTGCGCCATTGTACTCGGACGTACAGACCGTAGCAGGTAGTCTTTGTCGATGCCACAGGATTGTCGATCCCACAGGGTCCCACAGGATTACCACAGGATTACGCGAAGCATGCCTATGGTCGTCCAGCATTGGTGAAGCTACCACACACAATACTGCTACTATTCGCCGCGCTCGCGATAGAAAGCGGAAACGACGTGCCAATGAGGAGTGCATGTGGGGCGCTGGGGTCGAGGGCTCCATATAAAAGGTGCATGCACTGGTCGAATCGACGAGTGGCCGGTGCTCGCGGATGAATCGACAGAACCACTAACAGTCAGTCCCTGGGACGGCTGCAAACACCGCTGATGCGGTATTTTAGAAGGGTGGCTTAATGTAAATTGTTACATACCGTGTTCTGCAACTTTATCGGCACAGGTTTGAAAAATTCTCCCGCCACAACCGTTGGCTCGTTTGTGGTGAAACTGCGCACAAAGCTTCCTTATTGTTGTCCGTTTTAAGGCATAGGAAGTATAAAAGTGGTACTTACCAGGTTTCGTCACGCGAGATGCGAAACAAGAAGCACCCGTGTTGAGATCGAGCCGCCGTCATCGAATTTCTGCCGAAAGAGACTTGTGGCGCCATCTGGCATCGCTGAAGGAAAGCGCCGCGACGGAAGCGCCGAGGCGAGCGCTGCAACGAGCGCGGCGGCTTGCTTTGAATGCGTCGTTCGGGCCATGTCGTCTGCTTAAGCGCGTGAAATATTTTTCGGCCAACGCATTTTGAAAACTATCGTAAACAAATTAAATGACTTGACGGTGATTTACCAATAAGAGATATGTTCTCCATTGTCTCGTCGTATTTCTGCCGTCTGCTTTCGTTCGCGGCGCTTTCCTTCAGCGATGCCAGATGACGCCACAAGTATCTTTCGGCAGAAATTCGATGACGGCGGCTCGATCTCAACACGGGTGCTTCTTGTTTCGCATCTCGCGTGACCAAACCTAGTAAGTACCACTTTTATACTTACTATGCCTTAAAACGGACAACAATAAGGAAGCTTTGTGCGCGGTTTCACCACAAACGAGCCAACGGTTGTGGCGGGAGAATTTTTCAAACCTGTGCCGATAAAGTTGCAGAACACGGTACATGCTTACAATTCGTAACATTCACGATTCCTGCGTAATAATATCACTGAAATTGTGTAGCTCGCAGTATGCGTAAACAACATAACTTTTATTCAACTAATCAGCTTACGCTGCCAACCTATGAAGGGTAAGCAATTTTTCGTATTACATACGCCAGTCACATACCAAAACCCAAGCCTTACTTATGTGAAAGAAGCCAACCGCCACTCACACCTGGCAGCACAGAGGAATGTTTCCATTTTTGGGATGTGAATCAATGGGAGATTGTAATTATCTAATCATTCCAGATAATTGACTAGAACACAGGAGAAAAAACAAACATTCCACTAGGGGGATCCGAACCCATAGCGTTCCAATTCCACGTCCGGCATTCTCCGAACTGAGTTACGGTGACGGCTTTTCCATCTGCTTTCGAGGGTATCTCATCATCATCATTATCAGCCTCACTGCACCCACTGCAGGGCAAAGGCCTATCCCATGTCACTCCAATTAACCCTGTCCTTTGTCAGTTGCCGCCACTGTATCCCCGCAAACTTCTTAATCTCATCCGCCCACCTAACTTTCTGCCGTCCCCTGTAACTAACCTTGAGGGACTTCGCCAGCTCCACCCTCGTCTATATACGGCGAGTGTAGTGCATCCTATATTGTCCAGAGTGTGACTTAGAACCTCATCGAACCTAACGGCACCAGCTTAGCGAGAACCCTCTTATGCTACTTAAGGCATCAAGACTGCAAGAACCGAAGCCCTCGCTAAGTTACTGCAGACACCTACTATGGCCCCCGCTATGGTCCAAGGCTGCAATGATGAACACTGTCACGGCCAGGTTGCAGGCAACGTAAATATCCTCGAAAGCAGAAGTTTGCACAGCGGTCGCCTTAGCTTAGTTTTTATAGCGCCAAACGGAAAATTTGGAGGTCACGACTTCGGATCCCACCAGCGGCATGTGCTCGTTTTTTTCTTTTGTTTTTTAATAATTTATCATTACGTGATAAAATTATTACACTATTAATCTGCTATCGATTAACACCACCAAGAAAAAATAGAAACATATCCCATTCCTCCTCGGTTTTGGTGGCTGCTGAGTTCCTTTTTATGTATTGTAAAGACGAAGTCGAACATTCTGGTCAGCGGCGGCACTGCCGTCGCTGCGCGTGGTGTGTGTTCGCTTTGGCTAACATACGAAACATAAGGATCGGTACGGAAAAGCAAACAAAACACTAGAGATGGACAACAGGCAAGGAAGGATATTAACAGGAACACTATATAAATAACCGTCCAATGAAAACGCACAATGGGCGAAATAATCTAAGGAATCGTAAAATAATTGGTATGGTTTTCAGTACATATACACAGTCTACCTGCGCAAGCGTTCCCTTAGCCTGTCATCGAAAAGCATGTCATCCATTGTCATCGAAAAGCATGGCAACGTTCATCCACTCCGGTTTAGTATCGACCGGCCGAGATTATGGTGAACTCATATGTTCGCGCCGCAGATGGAAGATGATGATGAGGGCGATGTCCGATGCATATCGCGAGAGTGTGTTGAAGTAGGATTCACGTCATGGCGGCACTTTGTCATGCACTCTTTCGCAAAGAATGTGCGAGCACACCGCCTATTCCGCTTTCAGATAATAAAATCTCATTTTTAGAAGGTACAGATTCGCACCGTCATTTTTGTCCCTGCGCCCACCATTTCGTCTCTACACTTGTTCTCGTTGTTTCTTTCACGTCATTGGTTTTATCTTCGGTATTTATGGTTGCACCCTCACCATTTTACCGTGTTTCTTGTTGGCATTATCTTCGCTTTCATTCTTTTACCTTGGGTTTAGCTTCGTGACTGTTAATAATTTTCTTCTAACTACCTGTTTTTTTTTACCAGTTCATGGAATGTAGAATGTCTTCGCGGTTTCTTAGCCTGTGCCCATGTTCCGGCACCTGGATGATATCGTGCAGTGAATGGGAGATTCTACGCAGAGAATTGGTTCGGTTTTGTTTTGTGCTTTTGATAGGTGGGGGGGGGTAGAGAGTATAAAAATTTTTATAACTCTTCGACTAAAATTTGGAAGTGTATGAGCTGGTGCGTGTGTCCCTTGCTCTGTTGACTGTTTTTTCGAGTAGTTACTGGATATCAGGCTACCTAGGGAACCCTGGAGTGACAACTTATTTTTAATTCGTCAAAGACTTAACAGCATAGCAGACAGCTTATAACAAGGTAATTTGAAAACGATACTCCGTGGTCCATTTAATCAAACAATTCATTCATTCTGTAATTGCTTATTGTAGTGGTGCAAGCAAAGGTCTTTCCTGTGGGACTGGCGGCGTCACTACAAATGCATGCAGGGGTGTGCCTGCTTTCACTATACTGTTTAGCTCTTATCAGCAACTGGGTGGTGGTAGCTTATGGTGATGCTTTCTATTGGTATTCACGCAAAACTACCAGAACAATCATTTCTTATTGATTGCTCGCAAGGGGTGCAGCACCTCGATCATCCAATCACCGACCCCGCACTCTTGTCCTCTTCGCCCCAATTCCGTTCTCCCAACCAAGATTCTCTCCAATCCTAAGCCACATCTTTCTTTCCCTGCTTCTCCCGCCGTCTATGCGCAATGAGGGCAGCGTACTTGCACCACTTGCCGATCTTCTGCTGACCCCCAATGTTGCACTGGCCCAGACCGTGGCTACCGTCAAAGGGAATATTGTGTTACTGTCATTTCTGAATCTGGCCTTCTCTACCCATGGACTCTCGTCCGGCATTTTCGTGGTGGCGGACTCCCGTCTTGGTTGCTGTGAAATCGCTCCTCTTGACACTGACCGTGTTCCAGTTACTGCAGAACCCCATCACCCTCCCAATCCACCGATAAACGCGGCTCGCCGTATCCTGTCATCTTCGTACTCTTTTCGAGGCTGTTATCTGAGAGCTTTACCTGAATTACAATATCACCATCATCATCAGTATGACTACTCCCACTCCAGTGCAAAGGCCTCTTTCGAGTCTCTCCAAATAACCCTGCCCTTAGCCAACTGCATAACCGTATCCCCACAAACTTCTTACTGACATCTTTCCACCTAACTTTCAGCCACAACCTGCTACGCTTGCCTTCTCTTGGAATACCCTCCGTTACCCTTAAGGACCAGCGGCTATCCTGCCTTCGCATTACATGCCCCGCCCAAGTCCATTTCTTCGTTTGGATTTCGACTACGAAATCATCAGCACTTTTTGCTCCCTCATCCATTCCGACCACTTCCGATCTCTTAACGTTACACCGACAATTTTACTTCCCGTAGCGCTGCTCTGTTCTTAACTTAAGCTGAACTCGTTTCGTTGCGCTCCACGTTTTTGCCCCATAGGTGAGTGCCGGCAAGGTACATCTGTTGTATACTTTTCTCTTGAGGGATGTTCGTAAACTGCCCCTCATGATCTGAGAAAACATGCCATGTGTGCTCCACCCCATTGTTATTCTTCTAGTTACTTCAATCTCATGATCCGGTTGAGTGCCTCTACCTGCTAAGTAGACGTATTGCCTAACTACTTCCAGCACCTCGCTACCGTTTGTTAACTGCTGTCCCTTGCGAAACTGTTGAACATTACTTTGGTTTTCTGCATGTTAAATTTAAGGCCTACAGTTCTCCTCTGCCTGTCGATCTCATTGATCGTGTTTTGCAGCTAATCTCCTAAGGGACTTAGCAGGCAATATCAATAGTGAATCGTAAATTCCTTAGGTACCTTCCATTATCTGTTATCCCCAACAGTTTCCAATCCATGCCTCGGAACATACTCCATAAGCAGGCGGTGAATGGCCTGATAGCCTTCTTCATTGGAATTTCATTAGTAGGGCCCGGAAATTTAGGCACTAAACAACCCCGTAATGGGCAGGCATCTAGGCTTTAAGAAACACTGAAATAGGCTCTATAAAGCAAAAATAGGCGCTTTGAATAATACTCTTTATTCAGAAGTACAAGATTTATAAATTATAAGTCAAGCATGGAGCATATGGAGTCCTCAACTGAAGCAATAAAGCACATTCTCAGGTTTTCGAGCGTGAAGCTCCTTCGGTTTTCGCTAAGCATAGTTTTGTACCTTAAAAGGCTTCTTTGGACGTCCCATGATCTTAGTGGCGCGAACGTAAAACGTGAGAGTTGATAAAGGCTTAGGCCTTCAGGTGATGTGCCCGTATCGTCTCCGCGTAGAAAGACTCTGATTTGGGAAATTGTTTGTAGGCATCTATTTTTTTCTACCAATTGTTGCATCTCCGATAAAGCAGTGGCGCCCTTTTCTTCCATTCCCCGAAGTGCTACGGTACTTCTGCCACTTCCTTCAGCGATTCATCTATTGAGGGTCCAGCCTTTTCCAACTTTGTCATTCTTTCCGCCAATGTTGAGAAGATTGCACTAATGTATCTCAGGTCTCTTTCCAAACTCGCCTCTTAATACACTTCGAGATAAACACTTCGTTACACTACGTTCAAGTTACAATTCGAGAAAAACGTTCGGCGAGACCCGCGCCTTTTGTGCGTGCATCGGCGCGTGCCTTTCACCTTACATAGACATATGTCTCAAAATTGAAAAACGTCACCGAGGACCGAAGTGCCGGATTTAGGCATTTATAGGCAAAAATTGCCGTTAAATAGGTAGAATTTTCTAAAAAGTGACAAAAAGGCAGGCAAGGGCAAAAATCCCTCGTTTAGGCATTTATAGGCATTTTTAGGCAAATGCCTAAATTTCCGGGCCCTATTCACTAGTAACTTCACTAATAATTACCGGAGCTGTAGATTCGTTATTTTTGGCATAAGACTCTTCTACATCGGGACTTCACAGTTTCTGCATGACTGCTGAGGTTTCCGCTTAGTCAAAAGCTTTCGCGTAATCAATGAACGCTATATATAGGGATTGGTTATATTCTGCGCCTTTCTAAATCATCTGATTGATAGTATCAGTATGGTTCATTGTCGAGTATCCTTTTGGAAAGACTGCCTGATCATTGTATGGCTACTCTGTTTCTGTTTTCTCATGGCCAGAATCAGTTCTTTTTCATAAGAAATATCTGTCGTTATGCAGTAATCACCTTGTCATGATGTTCGTTAGGAGAAGAACTTTCCGACCATTATCTCTAAAGTCCGCTGCACGACTGTGCTGCATCTCGCACACCTCCCACGATTATAGCCTAAAGTTCCATGTCAGCGATATTCATGACTTTCACGCATTGCGACCTTAGTGCCGCGGCGCCGCAGAAAGCTATGTGACAGCTGCTGCAGCTGCTACTACCTAAATGGGCAGGATTTTGCGGCATTAAGATATTTCATCATGTATTCTTGAGTGGTGTTCCAAGTCGTTTGGCTACACAATCTTAGCAGCCACCCTTGCCAAGAACCACAAAAATACCGCTAGACGCGCCAATCAGAAGGTGCATGAAGGGGTGGCCTATCGTAAGGGCTTTTTGGCGTAGCGAGTGAAAAATCAAAAGCCCGGGTCGGGCAGGTGGTCCCCAAATAGCAACCTTGAAAGCAGGTAGGCCACTTAGGTCACGTGACCTTGCGACAGCATAACAACCTGCCCGCCAAGCAGGTGGCAGCTATGCTAATGTTTGGTCACTTGGGCAAAGCAACCTAGGCCACACCAGCCCCGCCGCTTGAAGCACCTGCATCCCAGTGCAGCGCTTATCTACAGTGCTTAACCGCTGTACCACTGTGCCAGGATGTGTATGTTTGTTCACAGGTATCGGTTGACGTATAATAGGGAATCACCTTAACGCGGAGCGTAAATGTGCCGTCCAATTTTTTTTACATTGTGCATAGATGGTTAATTAGCCTAACCTATTTAAATGTTGGCCACGGGAAAAACATTTATTTAGAATAATGTACATTACCTTGCAAAAGAGTTGGCTGATGTGCTGTCAACAAAGCACCGTCTGGGTAGCTTTATTTAAAAGCTCTACAAGAAACCGCGGGGAATTGAAAATATACTCCTTCATAGAGGTGCTACTTGAGCGTCCATGAAAGAAATTCGCTTAACTTTTATCCCGCGCAAAGTGCAAAAGCGAAGCTCTAAAAGACCAAGTTTAGCTGAGACAGCCGGTATATGACTTAACGAAATAAAACAGTGATCCGCTCTCTGTACCTTCATAGCTGGCGCTGGCTTGGCAGTGGCAGTGGTTTAGCTGTGGTTAAACCTGGATGATTGCGAAAGCAACGAGGAGAGCGAGTCAGTTGAGAGCGCGCGGCCTCGGCCCGCTAGCTATGCGCCTCTACTGCGCGTGCGCAACTGGTGAGCGCGGCGGCGGCACCTCACCCGCGCAGGGAAGGCGGCGTTCGCCAGCTGTGCGCCGTCCTCGCGCATGCGCAGTATGGCCTTGCGTCCGCTCCGCGAAATGACTCGGTTATAGTGCCTAGAATATACTGGCTAGTGTGCTGAGCGCGGGCGGCGCGGTGGCACCCGAGGTGATGCCTGCCGCGGCGGCCGCATGGCGGCGCTGCGATGCGAGAGGGTGTAGGTTGAGCTCGCGCGTCGGGGCGAGCCGGTTTCTCGCACGCGTCGCGCCGCTGAGGGTTGGAAAGGGCTAACCAAACCAAACGCTAACCAAATGTAAGCACACGCGAGCATAAGCGGTTGATGGAGTTACAACTAAAAAAAACACGTTTCACAAAACACACAATTCGTTTTAATAGAATAAATGCAGCATGTTTAATCAAAGGGGGAGTGCGAGTGGGGGTAATGCTTTTTGGCCAACAGAAAGTACGAAAAAGCGCGTATTCAATTGGAGTGGCAACAGATAGACACTGTCGCAGATAGCCAGCAACAGATAGACACCGTGCAGCCTTCACCTACACAAATTAACTTGTGTGATAGAGTAGCACATTTTATATTTGCCACAGCGGCAGGATATCAAACTTACAGCTTTTGACTATATTAGTACGGAAACAGATAAACCACTACCCTATTATGAATCTATTGCAGCCTATAGTTTATATAAATTTTAAAAGTTCCAAGTAAAGAGAACTTGTTACGATTACGGCTGAACGTGTCCGTGCTTTTGGTCTTTTCGCTTAAAGCCTCAAAAACCTTCGTGTTGAGACCAAAGGCACCCTTAAATCGTTCCAGGTATTTTTGCAAGCATTTTCGCCCAGGAAAAATCATAATGCTCTGCTTCCGAAGGTGCTCGTAGAGCTTTGGGCTCCGCATCCTCATTAGCAAACACTCCACAATCCAGGCATCATCATAAGGCATGCCTCTCAGAGACTTTCGTCTTGCGGTCAGGAAACAAGCTCTCACAGCTAACTGCTGCTTCTTCGGGAGTGACTGTATTTTTGCCTCGAGTGCTTCTTCGCTCAGTGCATTGTTTTGCTCCTTCATTTGAGTCACATGCTGCTGGGCATTGACCCGGCTTTTCTTTGTCTTTCTCAAAGCACGAGGAAAATTCTTAATTTTTTTTTGCCACTGCAAGGATCTTTCGTCTTTTTTCTTCTGTACATGTTCTGCGAGAGCTTCCGTAAATATTTGCAGTGCAAGCATGACTCTCCTTTTCCATCGGTGTTCAGCAAGCATTTCTCTGCAAAGTACATACTTCTGTATGAAGTGTGCTTGCCTGCAACAGGAATCATGCCACATCCATTACAGAGGCCACGCAGAGCCATTTCTTTGATTAATGTCTCTGCCTCATGGCGGGCTGTAAGCACGCGCTTGTCCTTTTCTCTTCCTCGGAAGTAAATTGTGGCAATTATAGAACCGTGCTCACGCAAAGGTTTTCCAAAAGTCGCCAGTCTTTCGATGAATAGTTGCGAGAAGTCACCAGCTTCGGTCTCGCAACAGGCATAAGTTAAAGTGCCATTTGACGCAGCAGGCAACTTCATCCATGTCACCAGAATCAGAATTCTATCGAACGGGTGCCGAACATCACTTGGGCACGGACACTGCAGTATCGCTTCGCTATCGCACACCGGTCCTGTAGCATTGTCTGTCTGCTCGGAATCGGAACGCTTCTGGAGTTCCTCTGATGCGCCTCCACGAGCGACGCAATGAGAGTCAACCCGCGTATCATCACCGTCGACTGCAGAGCACAACTGGGGATCCACCAGCTCGACATTTCGCTTCCGTTGTTTAGGTGCCGGTCCTTGGTCGCAAATGTTTCGCACCTTCCTTTTCACCGTCTTTTTAGGCACAAGATGAGGTGGATAATTTTCGAATACTGTAGGGACAACATCGGGCTTCAGGCGTGGCTTCGCTCGGGCGAGTTCGTTCACGACGCCGTTCACTGTAATCTTAAAAAGATCTTTCTGTGCATTCGTTCTCGAAATGTTTTCCGCATACGACAGCCTTCGGTGTCAGCCTTCTGTCTGCCCACTTGATCTTATTTTTCCATTCAGCAAGCCGTGCTTGGTCCGCCGATGCAGTGAACAGACACCTTTTCTTCGTTAGGCCGATAACCGCTTCGACACAGCGGAACAAAACACGTCCTCTCTTTGCATTGCCGCTTAGCCTTTAACATTTCAGGATGTTTTTGCTCACCTTTAGCGTCTTCCAGCTTCACAATCCAAGAGATGATGCCTGTCAAACATTGAGTTCACACGAGCAATCGCGCGACGCTGAGGTATCGGCGCGACAG
The DNA here is from genome assembly GCF_055824585.1 of Amblyomma mixtum. Taxonomy (NCBI): domain Eukaryota; kingdom Metazoa; phylum Arthropoda; class Arachnida; order Ixodida; family Ixodidae; genus Amblyomma; species Amblyomma mixtum. The sequence goes on from NC_143020.1 coordinate 51,315,179, forward strand.
CAGACGACGGGAGTTCGCCGGCTTTCGCGCACCCTCCCGACCGGCAGCGCCCCTTGCGGCCTCTCCGCGCAGGCATCGCGGCGGGGGCCTCGCCCTCCCGCACGAAACGCGCGCGCTGCGCACACTAGCCAGTATATTCTAGGCACTATAACTCGGTGACTCGTGTAGTGTTGCTTCCGCAAAAAATTCTTCGCGCCCACGAACCCGCGCATCCTCGCCGCCGCTCCGCAGCGTCATGTCTCGCTCACTTGCAGCATGCAATATTTTATCACGTGAAGCTTCCTCGCGCTCTCACTAGGGGCGGGGCTCCGCCGCCCGGTGCCCGACGGCGATGTAGAGCAGGAGCCAACAGATGCGGGCGCCCGATTTCGGGGAGTAATCTGTCCACGGTGTAAGAATAATTTAGGTGATGACACTGCGGCCGGCGCACCGTCCTGGTTGTGTTCGCCGCCGGCGCTGTTTCCGTTTCCCGGCAAGAGGTGGCGCTAGTAGGTGGAGGCTCACGCATTCGCGCTGCGTAGGTTATCGATGCTAAGCGTTGCTCGTTTGTCGCGCTCGATATCGGGGTATATAGAAAAAAGTATGCACAGGCATGAATACACCGGGATTCTGCAGTAACCAGACTGATTATCTAAATGAATGTGCAACTGATTTCTCGACGACGTTTTTGTAATAGCTCTGATAGCTAGCATACGTTGAAGCCAGTATATCAATCGTAATTTCTAGTTGCGCCCGCCAATGTTAGCTAATTAAAGCAAAAATAAATAAATTGTAGCAGGATTTTCGGGGAAATAGCCTAAGGACAGCTAGCCGAAATGCAGTTCCGAGCTTCGGTCGTCAACCCAGCGATCTCGCGCTGTGCGCTGGCGGTGCGGCTGCCGCCGCTGCTCAGCTTCCTCTTTACAAAATAAACGTCCTCAAACACCTTGAACCATTGCACCTCTAGCTTACACATGTACTTGGTACTCGTAATGATGGAAAAGAACCTCACAAAGCTCTTTAGTTGATCTCAAGGTAACTCGGAGCCCTTCAGAGGTGTTTTTTGTTAGGAACATATCTTTCGTGATATTTCCACTCTGCAGCTCTTTTTCCCAGTAATCCAACCATTCTACCCCACGTGACAGAATGCCTAGGTCAGAGCCCTGCTTTGTGACACCTTCATGAGGAAACCGCCGGTTCAAGGCATCGAAAAGATTATTAAGAAACAATGTGAATTCTTGCGTGGCTTCAGTGTCTCCCAGACTGCGCACACCACGGTTTCTGTAAAATTCAATACCTGCTGCCATCGAGCGACTGAACAGTCGCAGTTAGCCAATTCTTGTTCAAGATTATGTTTTTGTTTTTGAAGCCGCACTTTTGACTTGTAGCAGGCAGTCCTGGCGCGCCGCAACATTTCAATGCGTGTTTTTTTCGATGGACTGGACGGAATGCGAATGTGTTCCAGTTGAGAATTCTTTTTCTTTCGTGCAGCATGAATACGAAGTACATCTTTTAACTTAGCACATGCATTGCAACTTGTACTCTCTGTCACTAGTAGGCAACTATTGTGCCGCCAGGTTCCACATTTGTCAATATATGCGCACTCGGGGCTTATATTGTTACGTTGCCCGAAAGGCTAGTCACAAGCAAGGGCGACCAGAGCGCAGAGCGAACAACACAGGAAGCACCGAACAATAGCGCGCGCACACCAGTCAGGCACTTCCTTCTCATCGTCTTCTGTGAATATCCGTTGCATGGCTCCCCGTCCGGAAAAACACCGTCACGGTGTACTGGAGGACGTCGAGCGGCAGGGTGAGAGGTAGGGTTTCAGGCGAGAGACGTGGACGATATCACGTTGAAAGTGGCGGGAGGAAGCGGGCTGGAAGGCCGGAGCGATCTCGTAAGTGACAGTAGTTACCTGGCGCAGGACACGGTACGGGCCAACATAACGGGACAGAAGTTTTTCGGAGAGGCCGACGCGGCGAGATGGGGCCCAAAGCAAGACGAGGGAGCCAGGAGAGAAGGAGACTGTGCGGTGACGGCGGTTGTAGAACTCCTGCTGGGAGGCCTGCGAGGCGAAAAGTCGGGAGCGTGCAAGTTGACGGGCGTAGTCAGCAGCGTATTCGCCAACTGCAGCCTGTACAGCCACAAGGCTTGAAACCACGGTGAATTGATCACGGTGACTGAAGATTGTCACAACGGCTTACCTAAAAGGGATAATTATTCCCTAAATAATGCTTAAACGGCGTTATATGCCACTAAGCATCACGATTTGCGACCTAAAAGGGAAAAAAGTTTAGAAATGAAATAAAAAAAAACAATAAAATTCCAGTACAGAGAGCGGAGTCGAACGGCCGACCTTCCATACGCAACACGTGCCTCTAATCCACTGCGCCATAGCGGCGATGTCAAGCCGTCGTTCTGAATGAATATTTATAACGAGCCTTAATGGTGGCTGCTACCTGCCGGTGGGCGGCGCTGCCGTCGCTGGCTGTACCGGCTGCATTTGGCGAACACGCTAGTCAGCACGGGCAATGGCGTCTTGGGCGTATTCAGAGAACGGAGCAGCAGGAGTAGGCAGCAGCGTGTCCAAAGGCAATTGGGGCTCTCGGCCGTATAAAAGGTAAAAAGGGGAGTAACCGGCTGTATCATGACGGGAGGAATTGTATGCGAAGGTAACATACGGGAGAGCGAGGTCCCAGTCGCGGTGACCGGGGGAAACGTACATAGCGAGCATATCGGTCAGAGTACGGTTGAGACGCTCAGTAAGTCCGTTTGTCTGCGGGTGATAGGCGGTGGTGAGCTTGTGCTTAGTAGAGCAGAACTGAAGAATGTCGTAGACAACCTTGGACAGAAAGCAGCGGCCGCGGTCGGTAAGAAGTTGGCGGGGAGCACCACGGTGCAATATGAGGTCGTATAGCAAAAAGTCCACAACATCTGTAGCTGTACTGGTGGGCAGTGCCCGCGTGATCGCATAACGGGTGGCGTAGTCCGTGGCAACTGCAACCCATCTGTTTTCGGAGTTGGACTCTGGAAACGAACCCAGAAGATCTAAGCCGACGCGATGGAAAGGTTCTGGGGGCACGTCAATAGGTTGAAGTGTGCCAGCTGGGAGACTAGCAGGGCGTTTCCGGCGCTGACACTCATCGCAGGCTGCAACATAGCGGCGTACGGAGCGGTACAGACCGGGCCAAACGAAGCGACGTCGCGCACGGTCGTATGTACGCGATACACCCAAGTGGCCAGCAGTGGGGAGATCATGGAGTTCATGAAGGATAGCAGGACGAAGGTGCTTGGGGACAACGAGTAGAAGGTTGGGGCCATCCGGATTGAGGCTGCGGCGATACAAGATTCCGCCAGAGAGCACAAAGCGCCGCATCGTGGGATCAGACGGAGTGGAATTGAGGCGGTCGATAATTGATCTCAAATCGTCATCGCGGCGCTGTTCTTCGCCCATGTTGGCAAGGACAGAGATAGAAAACAGGTCGGCTTCGGTGGCAGTGCCAAACAAGTCACACTGGCCAATGGGGTAACGGGAGAGGCAGTCGGCATCTTGGTGTAACCTGCCAGACTTGTAAGTCACGGTGTAATCATACTCTTGCAGACGCAATGCCCATCTCCCAAGCCGCCCTGTAGGGTCCTTCAGAGAGGAGAGCCAGCATAGTGCATGGTGGTCGGTTTTAACCGTAAAAGGGCGGCCGTATAAATAAGGACGGAATTTGCCAACTGCCCAGACGAGGGCTAAGCACTCACGTTCTGTTATCGAGTAATTGCGCTCGGGCGCAGAAAGAAGGCGGCTGGCATAGGCGATGACACGGTCCTGACCGGATTGTCGCTGAGAGAGCACAGCGCCGATGCCGTAGCCACTGGCGTCAGTACGGACTTCGGTGGGGGCCGCAACATCAAAATGCGCCAAAACTGGTGTGGTGGTCAGCTTGGCGATCAAAGTGGAGAAGGCTCGTTCTTGGTCAGGTCCCCAGACGAAGGTGGCGTCTTTCTTCAATAGGTCGGTAAGGGGACGGGCGAGGTCGGCGAAGCCCTGAATGAATCGACGGAAGTACGAGCAGAGCCCCAAGAAGCTTCGTACGTCGTGGCAAGATCGGGGAAGGGGAAAGTCTTTCACGGCCCGGATCTTATCGGGATCAGGGTGAACCCCTTGGAAATCAACGATATGGCCCAAAATAGTGATCTGACGTCTCGCGAAACGGCACTTCGAGGAGTTAAGCTGTAGGCCGGCACGACGAAAGAGGGAAAGAATCTGGGAAAGGTCTTCGAGGTGGGATGAAAATGTAGGCGAAAATACAACGACGTCGTCCAGATAACACAGGCAAGTGGTCCACTTAAATCCCTGCAAAAGGGCGTCCATCATGCGCTCAAATGTGGCTGGCGCGTTGCATAGGCCAAAAGGCATTACTTTGAACTGATATAGCCCATCAGAGGTCACAAAAGCGGTTTTCTCACGGTCCTTCTCATCGACGGCAATTTGCCAGTAGCCGGAACGAAGATCTATGGAGGAGAAGAATTTGGCTCCGTGTAGGCAGTCAAGGGCGTCGTCAATACGCGGCAGGGGATAGACGTCTTTTTTAGTGATCTTATTGAGGTGTCGATAATCTATGCAAAACCGCCATGAGCCGTCCTTTTTCTTCACTAATACCATTGGAGACGCCCAGGGACTGTGGGATGGTTCGATTATGTTCTTGGAAAGCATTTTTGAGACCTCGTTGTTTTTGACCTTGCGCTCGGCGTAGGAGACACGGTACGGCCTCCGGCGAATGGGAGGGGCATCGCCGGTGTCAATACGGTGCGTCACAGCGAGAGTTTGGCCCAGTGAGGTGTTGTAGAGGTCAAAAATGTCGGAGAACAACTGGAGAAGGTCACGAAGCTGAGAAGTTTGGGCGGGGCGGAGATCGGTGGGCATCATGGTCGTGAATGCGTCTGAGGACAGCGGAGTGGACCGCGGTGGGTCTGGTGGGTCGCGATTAGGAGAGGCATCTAATGGAGCCACATGGCACTGGGCGAGTGGGGACAACGTAGCGACGCACATGCCGGATGGAAGCAGCTCTGAGTAGAAGCCGAAGTTCAAGAAAGGTTGGTTGGTTTTATGGGGTTTAACGTCCCAAAGCGACTAAGGCTATGAGAGACGCCGTAGTGGAGGGCTCCGGAAATTTCGACCACCTGGGGTTCTTTAACGTGCACTGACATCGCACAGCACACGGACCTCGAATTTCTCCTGCAAAGAAATTCAACCGCCGCGGCCGGGATCGAACCCGCGTCTTTCGGGCCAGCAGCCGAGCACCATAGCCACTGAGCCACCGCGGCGGCTGTATGAAGTTCAAGAAAAGTAGAGACAGGTTGTTGGCTGTGACGGTGGCGATGGTATGGGGCAGGACAATACTGCGGGTCAGTGCGAGGTCAAGGACTGGCGCAACGATGTAGTCACCATCGGGAACAGGGCGAGAAGGTGTGAGGGAAACGAAAGATAAGGCTTGAGGGGGCAGGTGGGCATAGTCGGGGCAGGTCAACCGGAGCGACGAGTCGATGGGGTCAGGATTGAGGTGGGGAAGCTCAAGGTGAAGGACACCCTGCGAGCAGTCAATGAGGGCAGAATGATCCGAAAAAAAGTCTAAACCGAGAATGAGGTCATGGGCGCATGTGGTAAGGACGGTGAACTGAACCGGCATACTGTGGTCACCGATTGTCACGCGAGCGGTGCGAAGTCCATCGACAGCAGGCATGGCACCATCCGCGACGCGCACACAGGACGTTGCAGGCGTAAGGACTTTCCGTAGGCGACGGCGCAGGTCAGCACTCATCACGGAAATATGGGCACCGGTGTCAGTAAGGGCGCGCACAGGAACACCGTCAACTGTAACGTCTAGCAGATTGGGTCGAGTCGTCAGTAGAGGGTTTGAGGTCCGGGTCGTTGATGCAGCGTCACCTCCGGGAGCTGCATCACTTAGTTTTCCCGATGAGAGGGGCGGTAGGACGCAGCAGTCGAAACACGAGGCGACTGCGGTGAGCGTGAGCGGCGGGCTAGCGGCGAAGGCGAACGGGAGGACTGTCGTGGAGGTTGATCGGCGGCCTCAGACGTCTCGGATGGGCGGCGGGGTGGAAAGCGGCGTGTGTAGTTTGGACGGTAGTAGGAGGTGTCTCGCGGGGGTGACGACCAGGGGCTGCGGCAGTGGCGGGAAATGTGGCCGACACGAGAGCATTGAAAACAGATTGGGCGGTCGTCTGGCGTGCGCCACTCATTCGGATCGCGGTAACGCCGTGGTGAATAATAGGTGGAACGGAAAGGGACTGGAGGTGGTGGCTGTGCGGACGAGTTTCCGATGGCGCACAAAGCCGGAGGGAGGTTGAGATGGGCGAGTTCTTGCCGCACGACAGCCTGAATAAGCGACACGGAAGGCAGTGTGTCATTAGGTGTGGTCGATGATGTTACCACAGGGGCTAGGGCTTCGAGTTCACGGCGAACAATTCTTGTCACAGTGTCGGTGACAGGAGGAGACTCTGAGGGCACTTGAGTTTGAAGTCGTTGGTCCAGGCAAGAAGATGTAGCGGCTGTGTTTGGAAGTCGGGAAAACTGATGAGAAATGCGACGGCTTTTGACTTGTTCGAAGCGACGGCACTCCTTGATAATGCTGTCAATAGTTGTGCAGTCTTTGCAAACGAGCAGATGAAAGGCATCGTCAGCAATGCATTTCAGCACGTGGCCCACCTTGTCGGACTCGCTCATGGTGGCATAGACTTTGTGGCAAAGTGCCAATACGTCCTGTATATAGGCCACGTAACTTTCCGTCGACGACTGCGCACGCGAAGCAAGCTGTTTTTTCGCAGTGATCTGCCTATCGTCAGGTCTTCCGAAGAGTGCTCGCAATTTCTCTTTGAATATATCCCAGCTTGTAAGTTCTTCTTCGTTGGTTTCAAACCACACCCTCGCCGTTCCATTCAGATAGAAAATTACGTTAGCAAGCATTAACGTTTGATCCCACCGGTTATATGCGCTTACTCTTTCGTAAAGGCTTAACCAGTCGTCGACATCGGTGCCGTCGTTTCCCGAAAATGTACCGGGGTCATGGGACGAAGCAATGACAACGAAAGGAGCAGCAGAAGTGGTCGGCGACTCGCTGGGTGGGGCCATGATGGTAGTAGCACCTGTTTGACGACCGCTTCGGAGCTCCGTGGTACTGGGAACGATACCCCGCACCTCCACCAAAGATGTTACGTTGCCCGAAAGGCTAGTCACAAGCAAGGGCGACCAGAGCGCAGAGCCAACAACACAAGAAGCACCGAACAATAGCGCGCGCACACCAGTCAGGCACTTCCTTCTCATCGTCTTCTGTGAATATCCGTTGCAATATTATTGTACATTTGACCACTGGGACCATCTGCACACACATGCATTTCATGAAGGACCCGCACCGCACACTCTATATCAGCTAGGGAATTCATGGGTAAACCAGAACTTATGGTCTGTACGTTAACAATACGGCCATAAACAAAACATTTCACTGACAAGGAGTCATTATGTGATGTGGTTACTCCTAGTACTCTTCTATGAAAAGGCGCTTAGTTACTATCTTTCGGCAAATCTAGCTCACTGAAAACAACAGATTTAACCCCAAATCTTTCAGAAACCTGGCCTGCCCAGGCTTCACTTGGGAGTTTAAGGCTGGAAGCACAGCATGACAGAGCGGATATTGTCATTTGCTGTCCTCCGTCCTGGAGGAACAGGGACTCGGTGGGTCGCTGCTCCATGACTTCTCTCTTGCTCCGTAGTTTTTTCAGATGAGGAAGAAACTTGTTGCTGAATGAAAAGAAATGATAGAATCAGGAATGTTTCTGCCGTCCCAACTAAGGCAAAGTTTCGTTTACGTCATCTATATTGTGTCATTACTTCTCTTAAACAAGTTGGTGTTATATGTTTCGTGCTATTTTGTTATTTCTTATTAATCTAAAATTTTCCTGTTACCAACCTCTTTTTTAGCGCCTGAACGCCGGCGCTGAAATTAAATAAATGAATGTTCACTTTCCGGATGCCACCTAATAATGAGCAAAGCTTATGCGATTACTAGCACACTGTGCTATTAGATGTCCAAAGAGATCCTGGCTAATTAATTATAATAAAATAAATATACTGAAGGGAAGAAAACACGGCTGCGGCAACCAAATCGTATTTACGATAATTTCCGCTGAGTAGTTATTGTAGAACAATATCATGATGTGTTGCGCCTAGTGAGCTTAGATGAGGCGGCTGTAGGAATGCCAGCTGAATTTAAAACAGGAAATTACCTTTTCAGCTGTATGACTAGGTGCGTCGCCAGTGCATGTGCCACTCAAAGTGTCAGTATCGTGTTGAAAAGTATCCTCTTCTTGACGTGGAGGGGGCGCGACGCTGCTGAAATCCAAGCGTTGCCTCTTACAAAGCGCGTCTGTTGATTCGGCATCAGAATGTTCTGACCTCGTTATGTCAACCAGCAATAAACTTGGTGTATTTTCAACGGCCAGGTGTAGCTCTTCAGAAGCATTCGACGCTTCTGGCTGTCCTTGCTTATTAGGCTTCTGAGAAGTCGGCGGCAGAGCCTGCCGCTTCCGCGGAGGTTTTCTCGTTTTTTGCTGCACAGTCAAGTATCCTGGGCAGTTCGGGAAAATGCTACGCACAGCGTCGGGTGAGAGCACCGGTTTTTTTTGCGCGTGTAGAAGGACGTTCCCCTTGTATTCCGCGTGATGTGTTGCAGAGATCACTTCATTCGGCAAATGCTTCGCGCACACGTGGTCGGTAGGCTGCAAAACTCTGTCTGCTCTAGGAATCGTCCGTCGCCACTTTTCTAAACGTTCGGGTTCACGCGGAGGCTTGAAAAGCGACACCCGCTCCGTACATGTCCGATACCCCGACTTTCAATTTGGTACAAAGCACTTGCCCATTTTGAAGCGCAGCAAGCCTGAGCGCAACTAATTGCACTCGGCGTCACATGCCGCGGCGTGGTATACGTTGAGTGAATCCCAGCAGAATACCAATCAGCCGAACAATGCACTCACAGGACTCACAGGCACAACCAAACAATTTTCGAGAACCCAGAGAAGCCTTCACACAAACACACACGAGTTTCAGGAAATTTCCGAACGCACGCGAGCGGGCAGCGCGGGCCCCTGGGCTCCCATACTACAGCGCCATCTGTATTCTTGCGGCGAAAACTACCGCTGACTCAAGGTCATCTGCGAACACAATCTGCCCGCGCCTTCTCTTCACGGGGAGCGGCGAGTGTCAGCACCTAAATTATTCTTACACCGTGAATCTGTCCAAAAACACCGCCCTCAATCAGCTGCCGACCCGACGCATTCGCTTGATCGAGGGCAACGCCGGCTGCGAGAAAGTGGCCTCAAAAAGCTCCCGTCGGCAGCCCCTAAATAAAGTCGCCATGACGTTTGAGCACAAAAGGGTCCATTTCCGGTGGATCTTGTGGGGCTTCAAATTGGGGAAATAAATACGCTCTCCCCGTTTAACCGCGGCTGACACAGTTCAAAACCGCGTGGACCCCACCCCGTGGTCGCGAGCTCTACCGAGCGAACAAAGGAACGACAAGGAACGACACACTGGCTGACAAAAACAAGGCATTTATTACTACAACAAAATACATTGAGGAATCGAGGATATCCGACTCACCAGGACGGTTACGAGTGAACATTCGCCCACGCTAGGGCAAAGGGGAAAACTCCGAGGCTGGATGGGAGAGCTGGCGGGAGCATGTTCCGACACGAGGCGCCCGCGGCGTAGAGTGGAGTGGCGCGTGACACGTCCGCGTAATTCTCCGTTGCCGAGCAGAAGAGAGCAGTCTTTCTCCCGCGCGCGCGCAGCAAAACGCCATCCGTGGCGCTGGTGTCGCTGCGACGCGAGCGCCCTCCGCTGTTAGTTAAAGTGACACAAGTGAGGCGGGTGCCTTGCGGGGGAGCTAACCACAGTTGCGATGCAAAGCAGGTAAGCGAACAACAGGGGGCGATTGCGTCCCCACAATCTTCACGTGGCGCCGTGTCCATAAGTTCGGTGGTGTGTCCTCGTGCAAAAGTTATCAGGACACCGCGTTGATGGCAAGGGCCACCCTTCCTCTAATGGCTGTATGAAATGAGAGCCATCTAAAAATTGCAACGAGTGCGGCGAAGAGACTCTCCCATTTGCTGTTGAGGTTGTATGGAATGTATCCGAACCCAGCCTTCCACTTTCTCTTATCACCGAACTATAACACCCGACGGCACTCCCCTCCTGGTGGAACGGGTGTCGACTTGTCCGCGAATTCGTCAAGCAGTGCCCGAACCCCAACTCTAACCCTCGCCTGCAGCTGTAATACGCCGTGTTAAACATATAGAGATGATATCGTAGCTAGACAAAGGGTCTACGAGAGACCTGTGTTTCACATAGCGACAACACTGTTATTCTCCTGGTCTTCACTGGAGTGAAAGGCTATCAAAATGAGAGGACGCCCATTGGTGGAGGTTTCCTGTTGAATGTGTGCTTAACCAGCACCGCTGTCAAAGCATGTGTGTTTCATCTGGTGCACTGCTCAGTACTAAAGCGGACTGGGCACAATGGAAGATGTGGTTTTCACAATAGTACAGATGATAGGCCGCATACACCTTTCGGTAAGGATATTTTGTATCGTCGACATGTAAGCTTATGGACGCCCCTTGTTTAAAATTCTTATTGAAGGGCATTGGTCACTGGCAGATTTCCACTCCACCTCGAATGTAGAATGACAGTCAGATGTTTGGTACTGCGCCTAATATGTCACCAGCGTGGCACATTGACGTCGCGCAGCAACTAAACATTCAATGTAAACATTTTTTTGAAACTTTTATTTCTTCATGCTGTCTGTGTTTTTGGCCTACGCGGATCCCAGAGAGCAGACTGCGAGCTGCATGTTATTATTTTCACAGGCAGTTTTTTTCGCATTCCTCTTGCTCTTGGAAATTGTTGCAGTTTGGGCAGCATCCTCCCCATTTGAAGGGCTCGCATTTCCTGGTCGTAGAGTTGAAATAGTACTTCGGCTCAAGCGCCTTGCATGGTCCAACTCTTTGAGGTTCCTGGCAACCTGCATGGAAGAGCCACCAAGATCTCGGCTTAACTCCACAACTTTGTCATGAACGCTCACACACATATTTCTTTCCTAATCCCTCTCTACATCTTCCATGGTAAGGCCCTGAAGAAACAGAGTCCATGCTTATTGCAGTGGCGTGCCACTGCTTCTGTGTAGCGGTATCATGTTATTGGTCAAAAATTTATAATTGCCTTTTGATTTGTCGTTTTTAATTCACTGTGTTACTTCCCACTAATGCTACACAGTTTCAATACTTCAGCAGGATTAATTAGGCTCTTGTGCATCATTAAAGGCAGCTCGAAATGATCAATTTAGCTCTGCAATCAAATATTTTGTACATTTTATAAAGCTAAGGAGACCCCCATTTCCTAAACATTGTTTTGGCTTGATTGTTTTTAATCGGCGACAAGTATCAATGAACGACATTGGGATGCAAAACTTAAAGAGCGCAAAAGTTTTTTGCCCTTTTCGGTGGTTAGCTAGGTCTCCGCAGAGAGAGCATTGCGTATGAACAATTCTAGGATACGGTTATGAAATCGCCTATTGCAAACTTGCCTGAATACGTAACTTGAAACAGGCAAGAATTTTAAATGGCGCATAAAATGTACAGTATAAAGTAATCTACGTAGTATGTATAGTATTTGTTTAGTATATAATATGTACAGAGGGCAAAACGCTTGCCTAGAACACGTTATGGGTGTGTTTCGGGCTGAACGTGCAATATCTAGCGACAACATTTGGTTGAAAATGGTCTGGATGTAAGCATGTGCAGTAAAACTCGTAGTATTTCATCGTCATTTTTTGCCTTCCTTCTCGCAGCGGCTTTGGGAGCTGCGGAAAACACAGTTCGGTCGCTCTAGACATGTGTTTTGCCCTCTGTACATCCTTGTTTTTTCAGGCTTTTAAACTCCCAAGCCTGTCAACCAACCAATTATTCGAGGTTGCAATATTAGGAGATTGTGCCGACATGTTTGCTGAAAACATTCCATGAAAACTGTTAATCATGAATTCTGCACAGGACGTAATGCTTGTTTGCAAGGAGTGGCCGCCGTCTGCTTTCCACGGTTCTTATTCAGCATTCTAGGTTCGATAAGCGAGTTTGTGCTTCGTCTTCAACCCCTATGTTTGAAGTAATGGTAGAATTTCTTCCCCATCCTCTCAACACACACGCTCCCAAAGTGCCAGTGTACTTCTTGTTTTGCGCAGAGATATTCTGTATAAACTGAGCAACATTGATTAGCTCGAGAAAGTTGAGAGAATTCTAAAACAGAAACCATATAGCAGAGAGATATAAAACTCAAACACATACCGTCTGGATAGGTGCATTTCGGAGGGTCCTCTGAAAGAAGAAATTCATAATTTTTTTGGAATTAGATGAAGCTTTGCGCTGTACTCTTCTGTAAACAAATGAAAACTCGCACAATCAGCTAAGTAGAGCAAACTTTGAAGAGCGGGAAATTTTTAAAACATTTTCAAATACAAAAAGACTCGAGTTGGTGGAGCGCATATCTACCTAAATACCTGAGCACCATTCACATACTTCACAAAACTAGCGTTCTGTATTCTGGGACTCCTCGGGAATGGCTGCGCCAAGAGACTTGCGGCGGTCCGGGGATGCCTTGTAGGTGTCAGCTGTTCATACTTGAGCTTTACATATCGTACACTATGCCTTAGTGTGCATATACGCGTATATATATATATATATAGATGAAGAGACAATTATTGTACTTTTCTAGCAGGGTTAGGGCGCTACAATGGTGCAGATTAGCTTTTTTAAATGATCCACACGTGCACAGAACTGTAAAACGGAAACTTACTACGAGCAGAAAACGTGGAGAAAAGCACAAGGGAGGGACTGAGTACGCAGACGACGAAGAAAAAATACAAAAGAATCAGCACGAACGGGGATGGATGATTAGCGGTAGCGCTATGAAGGAGAAACTGGACAGGAAAAGCGGCAAACGAAAGCCAAAGGCGCTCCTTCATCGCCGCAGTGCAAAGGCGTCGTGCAAAAGCATACGGTGGTGACGGTGGCGGGTGTAATAAAGTGTTCCCATGAGAAGATTTGCTGAAGGGCCAACAAAAACACGAAATGTGATCCCTTAGAGCGTGTGGAGGCGGTGAATAAGGTAACGGTGTCGAAGTAAGAGAAGAATTTTAACGCTTGGTTTTCAGCTTTGGTACACAGATGAACACCTCGGAACACCGTTTGGAAGAAAACACGATGGTGCACGTAATGATATTGATACGCATTTAACTGAAGAGGTATGAGGCAGTCCCAAGGCTGGGACGCAAGTCTAAGGTACCAAATTTTCTCCCCGCTACGTGTTCTGTGTCAGCCTCCAGGCTTACTATCTCAGAGGCTGTTCGACTAGAGGGTGACGGGGAGAGCGTATTTGTGGTGCCAGCAACTAAACCAGCCTCTGTTTGAAGTGCCCTGGACGGTGAACCTGCCATAGACTGTACTCGAATAGCAAATGTTATTTGTCCATTCTGCAGTGCCTGTATCCTTTCCAGTGTTTTGTGGTGTGCCCAGAGTGCGGCTACTGTACATCCTTGTCGGTTATGACTCATTCCGCGCTGAAAAAGCTCGCGTACAATATTTACAGCATTTTTTGCTTTAAGGTTTGATTTGAGGTACTACGTCGGGTGCATTTAGCAGCCTCTTCCCAACACCTACAAATACTGGTATGAAACAATAAAGATGCGTGCTATCCAGTTGAAACATCAGTAAACTCCTGTTATGTTCTAGAGTGTGTTTCTCCATATTTTAACATTATGTATACAGACATATATATGTGAGGTTGACAAATGCTTGGTTTAGGCAGAGATTTATTTCGGTTTGACGTCTTCAGCAAAGCCTGTCCTTCTTCAAGACTCTGGATAATGAAGGCCGCGGAGCCGAGACTCGAAGCGTCGAAATGGTTGAACAAGTTTTTTGTTTGTGAACCCTCGAATATGGCCCATGTGGTCAGGTAGCGGGAGCCTAAACTAGGTTGTAGAACACGTACAACGTTCCGAGGGGACACCCGACCATGAAAACGCTTTATGGTGCATTTGTCTTGAACATTATTTCTTCTCGGCAGAAATACAGTTGTCGTTCGTGAGTGTGATTTAAGCTCGTCTTATTTTTATGTTTTCGCATTAGTTTCTTTATTTTCTTCACCTATTCGCAAGTGGGAGATTTCTCATTTTGGATGGTTTTGGTACTCAGCAATAGAACGCACAAAAACAAGCAATAAAGGAAGCTGAAAACTAAGCACCATTACATCACAACCACGGGATCAAATCCTTACTTATTACCGATTATGGTATATTTGCTATTTCTATCGGATTGCCCCGCCGCGATGGCTTAGTGGTTACGGTGCTCGGCTGCTGACCCTAAAGACGCGGGTTCGATCCCGGCCGCGGCAGCTGAATTTCGATGAAGGCGAAATTATAGAGGCCCGTCTAATGTGCGATGTCAGTGCACGTTAAAGAACCCCAGGTGGTCGAAATTTCCGGAGCCCTTCACTACGGCGTCCCTCATAGCCTGAGTTGCTTCGGGACATTAAACCGGAATAAAACCATTTCTACCGGATTATAGTTATATGAGATATTCAGAGCGGAATGAATTCTAGGCTCATTAATAGCTCAAATTCGTTTTCTGTAACATTTATGGTGCGTCTTTCTGATATTCTCAGTCATGTTGCTTTTCATTGGTCTTTAAATATTGTTGCACCTTTCCTGACTGCTATTCATACCAAAAAAACGCAACTGAGGAGCGATGTAGGACGTTCCGCTTTTGAAGCGGTCCATCTTTTGTGGATTATTCAGCCAGAAAATAAAATCGTGGCCATGAGAGAAAAACATTGCACTTGAATGATGAGTTTTCGAAAAAGTTTCTCAGTGCTGATAATTTACAAGATTTTTCGCCTGCAATGTCCATCTCTTCTTAAATGCGGACCAAATACAATCCATGGAAATAATGTCTTACCACACTCTTGGCAACTTGCAAGGGCAGCGAGGAAAACTGCCACGATGACTGAAGAGAATACGGCGTTCATGGCTTCTGCTGCAAGAATTGAAAACCCTGGCGAAAAGCTTCACCTTTTATACACTGAACGAGCGTCCTCGTAAAAAGCAAGAATAAAATAAACGAATAAACGAATAAAATCAAAACGTTTCTTTATGGGTGGTATACCTCCGCTCTGTTTTCCCACGTGCGGCCGGGTACTTCTAGTACCAAACATACAGAGAGATATAGCCAGTAGTTCTTTCAACCCCGAGCAAAATGTCAAATTCAACAGCAACATAGCACGTGGGGTAATAACTTTAGAGGAAAGTGAGCACTGCTTCAATGTCAAAGCCCTAACTCTTTACCTGGTAGACGTAAAGGAATATTTCAGTAACATAGCCGATATTACTGTGTTTAAGCCATTTCAGCCTCGATGAGGTCAACGTGGGGGCACATGAACTGTAAATAGAAGGAACATAGACTGTTGCCCAAGGGCTTTGAACTAAGAGCCAAGGGAATGTTACGATACTGTCGTTGATAACGTGGCCGCTCCTCGGCCATGTTTCGCTGCTCCAGCCTTTCCTCTGTGGGGTTCAAGAGAACCACGCAGCGCCTAATAGCGCTGCTTTGCTGGTGCCCGACGTAGATACGGTGACTACAAAATTCGGAGATGATGTGAAGATAATGCTTGGGTGAGGTGTCTGAGGTTGACGCGCGAGAGCAATGATAGCGTTTATTGTTGTGAAAACATAAATCAACTACAGCCCGGTACATATTGCGGCTTACACAGGCACACGTCAAGTTCACAGCATGGCGCCCAGGCTCAAGGTGGGACACAGGGTTTGCAATGAACACCTGCTGCCATCTGTCGAGTAGCTCGTCAAGTAATAATGGTGACTGCGATGAGCTGCCACCTGACTTCCAGGTTCATTTTTCTGATCAAAGTTGATGTTGATTCCCCATTCCAGAAGGAACTCAAGGGTGGCACTAGGCATGGGCAACAGGCAAGCAAGCAAGTAACAGGAACATTAGGCATGGCAGCAGGCAAGCAAGAAAGTAAAAGGAACACTATGCAAAAAGAGTCAAGGGAAGCATGGAGCAATAAGAGAAGTAGTATCAACAATCGAAAAGAGCACAGAAACGAACAACTTTTCCTAATGCACTTCATTGTCCTAGAGATGGATAGGCACTCTGCTGCCTGATCGGACGAGTACCGTTTTTAGAGGCGACGAAGTTACAGTATCTAAACCATTAGGCGCACCTCTGGCCCACTGCCCTAGTCTGTGGGGTTCGGAGGGCTGAGCACACGAAAGCACTTCTTGTTTATGAAGTGGAGACAAACTTAAAGATGCGTCCTCTGTGCACTTCGCACTCAGCGTTGGCAGAGAAAGTTTATGCGTCAGAACATGAGCAGTACTTAGCTGAACTTCGTGTTCAGTGGACCAACTTGAGATGTAGATGGCATAAATGTGGCAGGCATAAGACATTCGAACAGGCAATAGAGACCTTTTAATCCCGGAACAAGAGTGCGGCATTCCCACCCACCACATATCAGAGAGCACACCGTAGCCTCTAAGCTTGTAACTAAGAAGCAGCAGTCAGCAGGCATTGCTTCTAATCTTTACTCTCGGCCCTCTTGCCTTTCCTCGAGAAGAGCAATATTCTTCTACTGTCGCCCCTTATTTCCTTCTATTTCCACTCTACGCCGCGTCTAAAAGCATCGCCCCTCCTCGCGCTTTTTATCTTTGTTTATTCTTTCTTAGAATCATTAAGAAGCCTTGCCCTCTACTGTCTCTCTCAGCACTGCACTGAACGTCGGAAAACAAGAAATGCAATATTCGATTCAGCTGCCGCGTTTCGACGGAGACAAAACGCCCCAGGCACCTGTGTGCAAGTGAGATGTCAGTGCGCGTTGAAGATCTCCACGTGGTCGAAATCATTCCGGAGGCCTCCACTACGGCACTTCCTTTTAAGCAGTAGCTTCACTACTAGAGGTCTCGAGATAAGACCGCTGTGCGTTGCCGATCACCTTCAAGGCTCAGCCAAGGTCAAACCTTCAGTTTATAAGTTCGGAGAACCGGTGGATGATCAATAGTCATACCAATGGTCAATCAGTTGGACAGGTCAAGGGGACAAGGTCAACGGTCAAGGTCAAATCGAGGACGCGTGAAGGTCAACCACAATTCGGTAACGTAATTGACTTTGGGCTCGCCGAGGAGCCTATACGCGGCGTTTCCGTGACAGGGCGTACGTCACGCCATCTTTAACCAAGTCTATAAGAGAGGAAGCGTTGGCGCGCCTAGGAATAATACCCCTATCACACGGGCACTTCAACGGCCGTTAAGGAAAACGGCAGTTGGCCGTAACGGCCGTTAGGCGGAGTTACACGGCAGCGCCAGCGATTGACATCAACGGAGCTCGCCGGTCTCCGTTCCGCCGCCGTTTCCGTCCGTTTCGTCGGGAAGTGGGCAAGATGGCAGCGCCCAGCAGCAACGCGTCCCCGCTGCAGGCAAGCGCGCCGGCGCGAAAACGCCTTGCGCGGACAGTGTCAATGACGCATTTTCTGATTAACTTGTGGCAGGACCACCTGGCCGAACTGCGAGCGCAAAAACACAACGCGCCCGTGTACTTAAGAATGACGGCACTCTTCAATCAGCTCGCAAGCGAAGAATGTGGGCACGCTGTGTGCGTGACTGTCAAGCAAATAAAGCGCAAGATGGAGAACTTGGGCCAGGCTCACAAGTAAGTTACTATGAATTTATTAGTGATTTTTCAGCCGACATAGCGCTTTGTGAGGCATGTTCAATGTAATCTGGGGCCCCGCAGGGCCGGACGTATGTTTCAATGCCAGAACCAACGCAGAGTTTTGCTTGACATGAGCTCGAACGTGACTTTCTCGACGCTTCGGGCTCATTGTAATGTTGATGCAGCAATGGAGGAATAGCGATCACAGCTTAGCGTAGTACATTTGGTTATAATATTGTTACGTGGCGGCCAGCCGAAGAATGAGGCGTGATGAACGATGGACAAGAGATGATTTTAATGGCCGCGGGCCTAGCGCGAGCGCTCCGTCCCGCGCCACTGCCAGCTTCGTCTTCGTCACACTACCCGGGGCCACCGAGCTATCGTCCCGATCGGTGACGAACAGACGCGCGATGTGGCGATGGTCTTGAGTGGGGGGGTTGAACAGTATGTATAAGATGGTGCAGTGCTGGCCCCCACGATCAGAAAGATGAGAGAATGAGTCCCGGTTCACGAAGCATCCGGGCCGTAGGGTGCCAGGGGCTGACGGCCGAGGTCTCTGGACGCACCGAACGGCAGGGGCAGGGGGGCGGTGTCTTCACGCTTCGGTCTTGTGTCAGTGGGGTCTTGGGTCGGTGGGGTCTTGGGTCCGTCGGGTCTTGGGTCCTCGTGTCGTGTGGTCCGGGCGGGGGATGGGGCTGGGGTGAGAATCGAGGTCGTTTCAGGTCGGGCGGGCTGGGGCGCGGCCGTGCGGCGCTGACCAGGTACTTACGGCCGACGTCCACGGCAGGCGTAGGACACCGAAGCTCCGTGACCAGGATGGCGATGAAGGGACCCCAGCACCTCACACCAAATGTTACGTGGCGGCCAGCCGAAGAATGAGGCGTGATGGACGATGGACAAGAGATGATTTTTATGGCCGCTGGCCTAGCGCGAGCGCTCCGTCCCGCGCCACTGCCAGCTTCGTCTTCGTCACAATATGTAGCCGTTTGCCGTACGCTAGGCATGGCCAGCCTAGCCTGACAGAACGTATTTGCGCCGAGAAGTGTGTTCGATCAGAAACAAAAACGTACGTAGGCCAGACTAGACGCTGCTTGAACGATCGTGCACGGGAACATAGGTTATCGCTAAACACGGGGGAGGGATCTAATTTGGCAAAGCATTGCCTGTCCTGGAGTGACTGTTGGCCACGGCTTGATGAGATTACAGTTCCGGGTAAGAGTCGCGAATGAATCGCACGAGAAAAGTTATGGAAGCTTACTTCATAATGAAAAGAGGAGATGCCTGTATAAGTGATTCTTCGATTGTACTATTCAATAATGAGGTAGCATTTCTCGATAAGATGATCTAAGTTCAGGCCTTGGTGTGTCACTGATTGCCACATGATGTATCCTTGCGCTGATCATGCTCAAAGTTCATTCTTTTGTCATTTTTTCTCTAAATACGTGCTGTGTCCTTTGAATAAAATCAGTTGTAACTTTGCGCTCGTCCCGTACCCTGTCTTGTGTGTGTGTGTGTGTGTGTGTGTGTGTGTGTTTCGTGCACTTGCCATGTCTGAAGTATTGAACCAACTAGCCCAACAACACGTTCTACATTCTCCCAAACCTATGTCTTGACAGTGTCTATCGGCTAATAACTTGTATCTTGGCTATCAGCTGACTTTGATCGAAGCCTATTGAGCTCGCATCGTAATTCAAGAGCGTTGTCCTTGTTTTTTACCTCTCTGCCTCCTGTTTTAACTTACATCACAAGGAGGTTCATTGTTCTTGGCAGTTTATACTTGTGCAGAAAAAAAAAACTCATGTTCATCTCTTACGACATAAAGAAGTGACTCTTAGCTGTACTTTGTTTTCATTTCAGAAAGGAAAGCACTGCTGGCACTGAGTCGGCTGCAACTCAGTGCCCATTTTACAAGCGGCTTCACACCTTCCTTGGAAACCTTCCTCTGAATGATAAAAGCCTGGTACAGGAGAGCTTTCAGGTGCAACATTTGTTTATTTTGGTTGCATGTAAACACTTGAAATGGACTGACAAACCGAAACTGTTTTTTTGCTGGCCAAGTTTGTCGCCGGAGACGGATGGCAGCAAAGTTCAGAGAATTTCATGTTACTGAAACACATGACAAGAGCATAAGGCATTGTTGTTTTCAAGAGTACCAAAATTGCACAGATAACTTTAATAAGCGTCACAGTCTGTGTAGCATCGAAATCATTGCCTAACATTTCCGACATACTGGATGGCACAAAACTTATTACTTCTCTTGGAGTTAAAAAATAGGGCGAGATAGGTAAGGATGGTTATGTTACAAAAGGGTACCAGTGTAGACTGTGTGCTTTAGGGTGTACCAAAACTCTTTTAGAGAAAACGGCAGCTATTGCATAAAATTCTGGTATATTAAGTCTTTCTGCACGTTATGTGTATTACTTCCACTCATCATGCAACGCAGTAATGATCACTTAGAAGCAACATTCGGTAACCTTCCGTTCTTCTTCTTTTCTTAAGCTGGACATGGTGGAACGGCTGCCAGAGGGTGCTGAGATTATTGCCTCACAACCACCCTCAGAAGCGCCAAGCAACCTAGACATCACAAATGTCGAGGCCTCGACCAACGAGGCGTCGACCAGTCTTTCGACCCACGAGGCGTTGACCAGTCCGGCCTCGACCAACGAGGCATCGACGAGCCAGGCTTCACCACCTGCTGCCTCAGCCGAGCAAGGCCACACACAGGAAAGGCGACAGCCGACATCATCAATGGAGAAGGTTGTGCTGCTGCTGGAAAGGCAAGAAAACCGTGCCAGAAAGATGCCCAAAAAAGAATATACGTTGACCAAAAAGACGGTCAGTCTCCAGGAGGAGGCGAATGACATTACCGCGAAAGGGTGAGCGTTATTCGCCAGTACTCTGAAGGCCGGCAGGAGCGTCAGCCTGACTGCCCAGAGAACGGTGAATAAAAGACCAGTGTGTGCACGTGCTCCGAAAATTGCCACAAACTTGACCAGTCTTTCACGTTCTGTTCATTGTTCACAATTGCATGCATAAAACAAACCTTTTCAAAGTAGTCATGGCTTCAATGAACAAATGTGCTTGGCCAAAGCACGTCGGACACTTTTACCTGACGAGCTCACTGCGTTGCTCACACAAACAGTATGCGGAAGCTCCCCGGCTGCTGCTTCAGCACTCCACTGTGTATCGCACTGATCACGCATGTGTTCCCATACATTGTGGAGGATGCAGCAAGCTCGGACAATGCTGTTGGCATTGTCAATATGACACTCAATCATCTTCAAGACCCTGAATCTAGCCTTCAATCTCCCAAAGGCATTCTCAACAACACGCCTCGCTTTTGAGAGAGTGTAATTGAACGTTTGCACTGTAGGGTTGCTTGCACTCATGTGAGGGATAGGCTTCATCAAATGACGCTGCAAAGGAAAGGCCTGGTCACAGAGGAGGACCGCTCCCATTGGCATCCCGTCAATGTTTGGGTTGGTACAGTGAAGAGATCATTTCCTACTACACCCGGGAGTATCGAGCCTCTGTACACTGCAGCGTCATGATTGCGCCCTGGAAACCCTACATTAACAAACATGAACTTGTAGTTGTGTTCAAAAGAGCAAGCAAAATTATGCTATACCAGCCCTTGTAGTTGTAATAGTCCTGCGCGTTTTCTTTCGATGACGAGACTTTTATATGGCAATCAGCCAGCGCGCCAAAGCCCTGCCGAAAGCCTGTGCAGGCTTCGAACTCTCGCACGTGGTCTCTAACATTGTTCAGTGACGGAAACCGTACAACCTGGGGCTCGAGAACATCTACGACAACGTCACAAAATTCGCGGAAGATCAGGTTCACGGATGGCCGACCCACGCCGAAAAGATGCGCCACAGTCCTTTCCTCTGCCGATGTGGCGAGTCTGTACAGAGAGAGGGCGACGCGCTGGGGTAGGGGTATGCAAGCTCGCATGTTCGTATCCTCCCGTGTTAGTGAGGGACACGAGCTCACGATGTATGCAAATGTGGAACAGGTCACGCGAAAGTTGGCCTTGCAGTCTTCATCCGAAAACGTCGGCACGGTGGTGTGTTACCAAGACGGTGGTCTGGAAAGCGTCCATCCACTCCTTTGCCTGGCAGACATCGCCACAGCGAGTGCTGCGAGGCTGCGACACCGCCTCTCTGCCGCTTCCGCTTCTTCTTTACAGACGCTTTCTGAACGCGCACAGCTTGCAGTTCAGCCCTTTTTGCTGACAACAAGGCCTCGTAGTGCGCAACCAGGAGAAGCAAATCGGGCGGACGATCACGGTCGCATTCATGACGCGGCCGGCTAAGCGCCATTCCACGGCTCTTCTGGGGTTCACGTCGCGAAGTCGCAAAACGTTCAACACAGCACCTGCTGAATCGCGCAGACGGTCACTCGCGATACGAATGACAAAAAGAAATGCACAGTGGTGCTGCGGTTAGCACAAGCGGTGGAACGTGAAATGGGACACTCCACCACATTGAAACCACAATAAGCAGTACTGTAGTACCACAACAAACGCAACCATTTTGCAACGCCATAAATCGGATTGGATCGGCTAAATAAGCTTCTCCGCTTGTTTTGCAAGCAACTCTTGCAAATAGTTGGAAAAACACACTGTACAGCATGTAGCGCTGAAAATAATTAGAGAAACAAAATTTTTTTGAGTTGGCCAGGTAAAAAGTTCAAGTGTCACGTGATAAATCGCCGAAACGGAAGTGAACCGACCGAACATGTAAAGTGCCGAGTGAGGCAGCCACCACTGTTCCGCTCCCACGGTCGTTACGGCGTTCAACTGCCGTTCCAAGTGCCCGTGTAACAGGGGTATTAGTCTACATGCGGTGTTCAGCCCCGCCACGGTGGCTCAGTGGTTACGGCGCTCGGCTGCTCACCCGAAAAACGCGGGAGGCGAAATTCTAGAGGCCCGTGTACTGTTCGATGTCAGTCCGTGTTAAAGACCGCCCGGTAGTCGAAATTTCCAGAGCCCTTCACTACGGCATCCCTCATAGCCTGAGTCGGTTTGGGACGTGAAACCCCAATAAACCAAACCAAACCAAATATGCGGTGTTCACGTGCTAGGCCATGAGGTTACGCCCTCCTAAACCAGTAGATAACTAAAGTAGCACCGGCGCGCCTGGCACGAAGTGCACATATCGTGTTCACGTGCTAGGCCGAGCCGTCAGGGCTGCAGCAGAGCCGCGCCTTAGCACGAATTCCACAAGTAGTGTTCACGTGTTAGGCGCCTGAGCGGCAGTGCGCCTGCGCACGAAGTCCCCATGGGCTGTTCACGTGCTAGTCCGTGACGCCATGCGTCCAGGCGCGCATAAATAGCAGCTGTGGAGTATCCTTGCAGTCAGAGCCATGGAGTCCAATACTGAACAAGGGTGTCTAGGCTCTAGATACAACGAGCACTTGCCCTTGTCTGGCCCCATCTAAACTAAATAAGCGTTTTAGCCTAGAACTGACCCAGTTGGAACCAAAGCATACAACTCAATGTAGTACTTACTTTGATCTCGTCATACATACATTAGGTTGGGGGAACCTATCGAGAAATAAAAATAATAAGGGATCTCGTCTTACGGAGAGAACCAATCCAAGCCTCGCTTAATGTTTCGAAGATTTCCACCAAGACAAAGGTCTTTACCGACAACCACAGTTTAGTCGTAGCTGTCACCAAGAATCATCAACAATAAAAGGCATTGCTTCACGTTAGAAGTGTGTTCATTAGTTAAACAACGAGACAGTTTAAAATAGTTAACCTCGCTTTAGCTTTGGCTAAACCCACTGCGAAGCGGTAGCTTCACGATGGTTTAGCTCAAAAATGCGAAATAAACGGTCAACGAACAGAATAACAAGGCTTTGCCAGGCTAAAGCATCGTGATGCTGCGCCGTCTATCTCGGTTTAAACAAAGCTAAAGCACTATCTATTTTGTTATTTCACTCCCTTCTTTATCTCTTCCCTTACGCCGCAGTTCGGTTATGTCAGACAGGTTCTGCGTGAATTCCTTTGTTCAAAACCAATTTCCAGTTTCAATATCTATTAGTTCACACTGATCGAATCACGAATGTTACTCGAGAAAATTTCTGTAAATAGTATGAAGCACAATAGATGGCCTCTACATGCAGCCATTAACGGCCTCAGTGGTAGAAAAATTACCATGCGACTGCTCTGCACGTTAGATGTGAGCTGCACGGTGACGGTTATATTGCAGAAAATAAAGACCTGCGTTGCCATGTGCTCTGTGCTTTCATGTATGAATCCCTCAACTAAGCTCTGGTGGAAGCGATTATTTCAAATTGTAAATTTACTTTGCTTTTCATTATAGTTTATATTATAATTTATCGCCTGTTTTCTCTCGTCGTTCCTTTCATGGTCATATTCCTGGACATTCATCTCCTACATTGTCTGATATACATCTGTTTTTGATGTAGTTTATTGTATTCAGCGTTTTTCCGGTTAACTGTAAAGTGTGATGTGTTTGAACGTTTTTTTGCTGTTCCTATTTTTCTGTTGCTTTCTGCTAATCTTATTTTGTAAAGCGTCGCACGCGACTTGCCGCTACCTGCCAGGCGCTGCCATAGAAGCCCGATGAGGCTTCGGCAGGCCTGAATCTGTAAAATGTCTTTGCAGTGCAGAATAAACTGATTGATTGATTGATTGATTCATTGATTGATTCATTGATTGATTGATTGATTGATTGATTGATTGATTGATTGATTGATTGATTGATTGATTGATTGATTGAAATGAGCCTCGTGACTAAAATATCAGTGTTATGTGTTTCTTTCGCACTGGGCTCAGGACTGTTTTCAACTCTGCGTAACAACATGGCAGCGTGTGCATGCAGTGCTCTTTTGCGCAGAACATGATGCGTGGTTAAGTGTTGTCAAAGAAGAAGATAAATAAAAGCGACATTTTTAAAAAGAAGTTGTTACGGGCCTGTTTTTTTTTATTTTCAATTGCAAGTTTTTGTTATCTTCATTTGTTATTGAGCCGGCACGATGGCTCATCGGTTACGGCGCTCGGCTGCTGAGCCGATAGACGCGGGTTCTTTACCGGCCGCGGCAGTCGATTTTCGCTGGAAGCGATATTCTAGTGGGCCGTGTACTGTGTCATGTCAGTGCACGTTAAAGAACCCCAGGTGGTCAAAATTTTCGGAGCCCTTCACTACGGCGTCTCTCATAGCCTGAGTCGCTTTGGGACGCTAAACCCCATAAACCAAACGAAACCATTTCTTATTGGCTCTAAAACGCCTTGACTTCTTGACATTAAATTAGGCTTTAATAGCGATAGCTGTTTCTACAGTTTTCTTGACTTATGCTTAGCTGCTGCACACATAGTGAGGAGCTGAGACAGCGACAGGAAGTGACGACTGCTGCGCCATTGTACTCGGACGTGCGGACAGTAGCAGGTAGTCTTTGTCGATGCCACACGATCGTCGATCCCACAGGATCCCAAAGGATTACCACAGGATTACGCGAAGCATGCCTATGGTCGTCCAGCATTGATGAAGCTACCACACACAATACTGCAACTATTCGCCGCGCTCGCGATAGAAAGCGGAAACGACATGCCAATGACGAGTCCATGTGGGGAGGAGGGGTCGAGGACTCCATATAAAAGGTGAATGCACTGGTCGAATCGAGGAGTGGCCGGTGCTCGCGGATGAGGTCGACAGAAGCACTAACAGTCAGTCTCTGGAACTGCTGCAAACACCGCTGATGCGGTATTTTAGAAGGGTGGCTAAATGTAAAATGTTACAAACATGCTTACAATTCGTAACATTCACGATTCCTGAGTAATAATATCATTGAAATTGTGTAGCTCGCAGTATGCGTAAACAACATAACTTTTATTCAACTACTCAGCTTACGCTGCCAACCTATGAAGGGTAAGCAATTTTTAGTATTACATACGCCAGTCACATACAAAAAACCCAAGCCTTACTTATGTGAAAGAAGCCAACCGCCACTCACACCTGACAGCACAGAGGAATGTTTCCATTTTTGTGATGTGAATCAATGGGAGATTGTAATTATCTAATCATTCCAGATAATTGACTAGAACACAGAAAAAAAAACAAACATTCCACTAGGGGGATCCGAACTCATAGCGTTCCAATTCCACGTCCGGCATTCTCCGAACTGAGTTACGGTGACGGCTTTTCCATCTGCTTTCGAGGGTATCTCATCATCATCATCATCATCAGCCTCACTGCACCCACTGCAGGGCAAAGGCCTCTCCAATGTCACTCCAATTAACCCTGTCCTTCGTCAGTTGCCGCCACTGTATCCCCGCAAACTTCTTAATCTCATCCGCCCACCTAACTTTCTGCCGTCCCCTGTAACTAACCTTGAGGGTCTTCACCAGCTCCACCCTCGTCTATATACGGCGAGTGTAGTACATCCTATATTGTCCAGAGTGTGACTTAGAACCTCATCGAACGTAACGGCACCAGCTTAGCGAGAACCCTCTTAAGCTACTTAAGGCATCAAGACTGCAAGAACCGAAGCCCTCGCTAAGTTACTGCAGACATCTACTATGGCCCCCGCTATGGTCCAAGGCTGCAATGATGAACACTGTCACGGCCAGGTTGCAGGCAACGTAAATATCCTCGAAAGCAGAAGTTTGCACAGCGGTCGCCTTAGCTTAGTTTTTATAGCGCCAAACGGAAAATTTGGAGGTCACGACTTCGGATCCCACCAGCGGCATGTGCTCGTTTTTTTCTTTTGTTTTTTAATAATTTATCATTACGTGATAAAATTATTACACTATTAATCTGCTATCGATTAACTCCACCAAGAAAAAATAGAAACATATCCCATTGCTCCTCGGTTTTGGTGGCTGCTGAGTTCCTTTTTATGTATTGTAAAGACGAAGTCGAACATTCTGGTCAGCGGCGGCATTTCCATCGCTGCGCGTGCTGTGTGTTCGCTTTGGCTAACATACGAATCATAAGGATCGGTACGGAAAAGCAAACAAAACACTAGGGATGGACAACAGGCAAGGAAGGATATTAACAGGAACACTATATAAATAACTGTCCAATGAAAACGCTCAATGGGCGAAATAATCTAAAGAATCGTAAAATAATTGGTATGGTTTTCAGTACATAAACAGTCTACCTGCGCAAGCGTTCCCTTAGCCTGTCATCGAAAAGCATGTCATCCATTGTCATCGAAAAGCATGGCAACGTTCATCCACTCCGGTTTAGTATCGACCGAGATTATTGTGAACTCATCTGTTCGCGCCGCAGATGGAATTTGATGATGAGGGCGATGTCGATGCATATCACGAGAGTGTGTTGAAGCAGGATTAACGGCGTGCTCGCACTTTGTCATGCACTCTTTCGCAAAGAATGTGCGAGCACACCGTCCATTCCGCTTTCTGATAATAAAATCTCATTTTTAGAAGGTACAGATTCGCACCGTCATTTTTAGCCCTGCGCCCACCATTTCGTCTTTACACTTGATCTCGTTGTTTCTTTCACGTCATTGGTTTTGTCTTCGGTATTTATGGTTGCACCCTCACCATTTTACCGTGTTTCTTGTTGGCATTATCTTCGCTTTCATTGTTTTAACTTTGGGTTTTGCTTCGTGGCTGTTATTGATTTTCTTCTAACCACCTGTTGTTTTTTTACCAAGTGATGGAATGTAGAATGTTTTCGCTGTTTCTTTGCCTCTGCCCATGTTCCGGCACCTGGATGATATCGTGCAGTGAATAGGAGATTCTACTCAGAGCATTGGTTCGGTTTTGTTTTGTGCTTTTGATAGGTGGGGGGGGGGGGGGGGGGGGTAGAGGGTATAAAAACATTTATAACCTTTCGACTAAAAGTTGGAAGTGTATGAGCTGGTGCGTGTGTCCCTTGCTCTGCCGTGTGTTTTTTCGAGCAGTTACTGAATATCACGCTACCTAGGTAACCCCGGAGTGACAACTTATTGTTAATTCGTGAAAGACTTAACAGCATAGCAGGCAGCTTATAACAAGGTAATTTGAAAAGGATACTCCGTGGTCCATTTAATCAAACAATTCATTCATTCTGGAATTGCTTATTTTAGTGGTTCAAGCAAAGGTCTTTCCTGTGGGACTGGCGGCTTCTCTACAATTGCATGCAGGGCTGTGCCTGTATTCACTCTAATATTTAGCTCTTATCAGCAACTCAGTGGTGGTAGCTTGTGGTGATGTTTTTTATTGGTACTCACGCAAAACTATCAGAACAATCATTTCTTTTTGATTGCTCGCAAGGGGTGCAGCACCTCGATCATCCAATCGCTGACCCCGCACTCTTGTCCTCTTCGCCCCAATTCCGTTCTCCCAACCAAGTTTCTCTCTAATCCTAAGCGACATCTTTCTTTCCCTGCTTCTCCCTCCGTCTATGCGTAATGAGGGCAGCGTACTTGCGCCACTTGCAGATCTTCTGCTGACCCCGAAAGTTGCACTGGCCCATACCGTGGCTACCGTCAAAGGGAACATTGTGTCACTGTCATTTATGAATCTGGCCTTCTCGACCCATGGACTCTCGTCCGGCGTTTTCGTGGTGGCGGACTCCCGTCTTGGTTGCTGTGAAATCGCTCCTCTTGACACTGACCGTGTTCCAGTTACTGCAGAACCCTATCTCCCTCCCAATCCACCGATAAACGCGGCTCGCCGTATCCTGTCATCTTCGTACTCTTTTCGAGGCTGTTATCTGAGAGCTTTACCTGAATTACAATATCATCATCATCATCATCAGCCTGACTACGCCCACTCCAGGGCAAAGGCCTCTTTCGAGTCTCTCCAATCAACCCTGCCCTTAGCCAACTGCATCACCGTATACCCACAAACTTCTTACTCTCATCTTTCCACCTAACTTTCTGCCACAACCTGCTACGCTTGCCTTCTCTTGGAATACACTCCGTTACCCTTAAGGACCAGCGGTTATCCTGCCTTCGCATTACATGCCCCGAACAAGTCCATTTCTTCCTTTGGATTTCGACTAGGATAACATTAGCACTTTTTGTTCCCTCATCCATTCCGACCGCTTCCGATCTCTTAACGTTACGCCGACAATTTTATTTCCCGTAGCACTGCTCTGTTCTTAACTTAAGCTGAACTCATTTCGGTACGCTCCACGTTTTTGCCCCATAGGTGAGTGCCGGCAAGATACATCTGTTGTGCACTTTTCTCTTCAGGGGTATTGGTAAACTGCCACTCGTGATCTGAGAAAACCTGCCATGTGTGCTCCACCCCATTGTTATTCTTCTAGTTACTTCCCTCTCATGATCCGGTTGAGTGCCTCTACTTGCAATGTAGTCGTATTGCCTAACTACTTCCAGCACCTCGCTACCGTTTGTTAACTGCTGTCCCTTGCGAAACTGTTGAACATTACTTTGGTTTTCTGCATGTTAATTTTAAAGCCTACAGTTCTGCTCTGCCTGTCGATCTCATTGATCGTGTTTTGCAGCTCATTTCCTGAGGGACTTAGCAGGCAATATCACTAGTGAATCGTAAATTGCTTAGGTACCTTCCATTATCTATTATCCCAACAGTTTCCAATCCACGCCTCGGAACATACTCCTTAAACAGGCGGTGAATGGCCTGACAGCCTTCTTCATTGGAATTTCATTAGTAACTTCACTAATAATTACGGCAGCTGTAGATTCGTTATTTTTGGCATAAGACTCTTCTACATCGGGACATCGCAGTGTCTGCATGACTGAAGAGGTTTCCGCTGCGTCAAAAGCTTTCGCGTAATCAATGAACGCTATATACAGGGGTTGGTTATATTCTGCGTCTTTCTAAATCACCTGATTGATAGTATCAGCATGGTTCATTGTCGAGTATCCTTTTGGAAAGGCTGCCTGATCATTGCATGGCTACTCTGTTTCTGTTTTCTCACAGCCAGAATCAGTTCTTTTTCATAAGAAATATCGGTCGTTATGCAGTAATCACCTTGTCATGATGTTCGTTAGGGGAAGAACATTCCGACCATTATCTCGAATGTCCGCTGCACGACTGTGCTGCTTCTCGCAACCCTCCCACGTTTACAGCCTAAAGTTCCATGTCAGCGATATTCATGACTTTCACGCATTGCGACCTTTGTGCCGCGGCCCCGCAGACAGCTATGTCACCGCTGCTGCAGCTGCTACTACCTAAATGGGCAGGATTTTGCGGCATTAAGATATTTCATCATGTATTTTTGAGTGGTGTTCCAAGTCGTTTGGCTACATAATCTTAGCAGGCACCCTTGCCAAGAACCACAAAAACACCGCTAGACGCGCCAATGAGAAGGTGCATGAAGGGGTGGCCTATTGTAAGGGCTTTTTGGCGTGGCGAGTGAAAAATCAAAAGCCCGGGTCGGGCAGGTGGTCCCCAAATATCAACCTTGAAAGCAGGTAGGCCACTTAGGTCACGTGACCTTGCGACGTTATAACAACCTGCCCGCCAAGCAGGTGGCAGCTAAGTTAATTATTGGTCACTTCGGCAAAGCAACCTAGGCCACACTAGCCCCGCCGGTTCAAACACCTGCCATTCCAGTGAAGCGCTTAACTACAGTGCTTAACCGCTGTACCACTGTGCCAGGAAGCGTATGTGGGTTCACAGGTGTCGGTTGACCTATAATAGGGAATGACCTTAAGGCGGAGCGTAAATGTGCCGTCCAATTTTTTTTTACATTGTGCATAGATGGTTATTTAGCTTAACCTACCTTGCTGGCTATTTAAATGTTTGCTACGGGAAAAAGCATTTATTTAGAATAATGCACATTACCTTGCAAAAGAGTTGGCTGACATGCTTTCAACAAAGCACCGTCTGTGTAGCTTTATTTAAAAGCTCTACAAGAAACCGCGGGGAATTGAAAATATATTCCTTCATAGAGGTGCTACTTGAGCGCCCATGATAGAAATTCGCTTAACTTTTATCCCGCGCAAACTGCAAAAGCGAAGCTCTAAAAGACCAAGTTTAGCTGAGAGAGCCGGTATATGACTTCACAAAATAAAACAGCGATCCGCTCTCTGTACCTTCGTAGCTGGCGCTGGCTTGGCAGTGGCAGTGGTTCAGCTCTTATTAAACCTGGAGGATTGTGAAAGCAACGAGGAGAGAGAGAGAGGGAGTCAGTGGGGAGCGCGCGGCCGCGGCGGCGGCCTCGGCACGCTAGCTATGAGCCGCTACTGAGCGTGCGCAACTGGCGAGCGCGGCGGCGGCACCTCACCTGCGTAGCGACGGCGGCGTTCGCCAGCTGTGCGCCGTCCTCGCACATGCGCAGTATGGCCTTGCGTCCGCTCTGCGAAATGACTCGGTGACTCGTGTAGTGTTGCTTCCGCAAAAAATTCTTCGCGCCCGCGAACCCGCGCATCCTCGCCGCCGCTACGCAGCGTCATGTCTCGCTCACTTGCAGCTGCAATATTTTGTCACGTGAAGCGTCGTCGCGCTCTCACTAGGGGCGGGGCTCCGCCGCCCGGTGCCCGACGGCGATGTAGAGCAGGAGCCAACAGATGCGGCCGCCCGATTTCGGCGAGTAATCTGTCCAAAAACACCGCCCTCAATCAGCTGCCGACCCGACGCATTCGCTTGATCGAGGGAAACGCCGGCTGCGAGAAAGTGGCCTCAAAAAGCTCCCGTCGGCAGCCCCTAAATAAGGTCGCCTTGACGTTTGAGCACAAAAGGGTCTATTTCCGGTGGATCTTGTGGGGTTTAAATTGGGGAGATAAATACCTTCTCCCCGTTTAACCGCGGCTGACACAGTTCAAAACCGCGCGGACCCCACCCCGTGGTCGCGAGCTCTACCAAGCGAACAAAGGAACAAGGAACGACACACTGGCTGGCAAACAAGGCATTTATTTCTACAACAAAATACATTGAGGAATCGAGGATGTCCGACTCACCAGCACGGTTACGAGTGAACAATCGCCCACGCTAGGGCAAAGGGGAAAACTCCGAGGCTGGACGGGAGAATTGGCGGGAGCATGTTCCGACACGAGGCGCCCGCGGCGAAGAGTGGAGCGGCGCGCGACGCGTCCGCGTAATTCCCCGATGCCGAGCAGAAGGGAGCAGTCTCTCCCCCGCGCGCGCGCAGCAAAACGCCATCCGTGGCGCTGGTGTCGCTGAGACGCGAGCGCCCTTCGCTGTTAGTTAAAGTAACACAACTGAGGCGGGTGCCTTGCGGGGGAGCTAACCACAGTTGTGATGCAATGCAGGAAAGCGAACAACGGGGGGCGAGTGCGTCCCCACAATCTTCACGTGGCGCCTTGTCCATAAGTTCGGTGGTGTGTCTTCGTGCAAAAGTTATCAGGACACCGCGTTCATGGCAAGGGCCACCCTTCCTCTAATGGCTGTATGGAATGAGAGCCATCTAAACATTGCAACGAGTGCGGCGAAGAGACTCTCCCAATTGCGGTTGAGGTTGTATAGAATGTTTCCGAACCCAGCCTTCCACTTTCTCTTATCACCGAAATTTAACACTCGACGGCACTCCTCTCCTGGTGGAACGGGTGTCGACTTGTCCGCGAATTCGTCTAGCAGTGCCCGAAACCCAACTCTAACCCTCGCCTGCAGCTGTAGTCCGCCGTGTTAAACATATAGAGATGATATCGCAGCTAGACAAAGGGTCAAGGAGAGAGCTGTGTTTCACATAGCGACAACACTGTTATTCCCCTGGTCTTCACTGGAATGAAAGGCTATCAAAATGAGAGGACGCCCATTGGTGGAGGTTTCCTGTTGAATGTGTGCTTAACCGGCACCGCTGTCAAAGCATGTGTGTTTCATCTGGTGCACTGCTCAGTAGTAAAGCGGACTGGCCACAATGGAAGGTGTGGTTTTCATAATAGTACAGATGATAGGCCGCATACACCTTTCGGTAAGAATATTTTGTATCGTCGACATGTAAGCTTATGGACGCCCCTTCCTTAAAATTCTTATTGAAGGGAATTCGTCACTGGCAGATTTCCACTCCACCTCGAATTTAGAATGACAGTCAGATATTTCGTACTGCGCCTAATATGTCACCAGCGTGGCACATTGACGTCGCGCAGCAACTAAACATTCAATGTAAACATTTTTTTGAAACTTTTATTTCTTGATGCTATCTGTGTTTTTGGCCTACGCGGATCCCAGAGAGCAGACAGCGAGCTGCATGTTATTATTTTCACAGGCAGTTTTTTTCGCATTCCTCCTGCTCTTGGAAATGGTTGCAGTTTGGGCAGCATCCTCCCCATTTGAAGGGCTCGCATTTCCTGGTTGTAGAGTTGAAATAGTACTTCGGCTCAAGCGCCTTGCATGGTCCAACTTTTTGAGGTTCCTTGCAACCTGCATGGAAGAGCCACCAAGATCTCGGCATAACTCCACAACTTTGTCATGAACGCTCACACACATATTTCTTTCCTGATCCCTCTCTACATCTTCCATGGTAAGGCCCTGAAGAAACAGACTCCATGCTTATTGCAGTGGCGTGCCACTGCTTCTGTGTAGCGGTATCATGTTATTGGTCAAAAATTTATAATTGCCTTTTGATTTGTCGTTTTTAATTCACTCTGTTACTTCCCACTAATGCTACACAGTTTCAATACTTCAGCAGGATTAATGAGGCTCTTGTGCATAATTAAAGGCAGCTCGAAATGATCAATTTAGCTCTGCAATCAAATATTTTGTACAATTTATGTAGCTAAGGAGACCCCCCATTTCCTAAACATTGTTTTGGCTTGATTGTTTTTATTAGAACCTGCTTTTTAATCGGCGACAAGTACCAATGAAGGACATTTGGATGCAAAACTTAAAGTGCGCAAAAGTTTTTTGCGGTTTTCCGTGGTTAGCTAGATCTCCGCAGAGAGAGCATTGTGTATGAACAATTCTATGATACGGTTATGAAATCGCATATTGCAAACTTCCCTGAATACGTAACTAGAAACAGGCAAGAATTTTAAATGGCGCATAAAATGTACAGTATAAAGTAATCTACGTAGTGTGTATAGTATTTGTTTACTATATAATATGTACATCCTTATTTTTTCGGGCTCTTAAACTCCCAAGCCTGTCAACCAACCAATTATTCGAGGTTTTAATATCAGGATATTGTGCCGACATGTTTGTTTGCTGAAAACATTCCATGAAAACTGTTAATCATGAATTCTGCACAGGACGTAATGCTTGTGTGCAAGGAGTGGCCGCCTTCTGCATTCCACGCTTCTTATTCAGCATTCTGCGTTCGATAAGCGAGTTTGTGCTTCCTCTTGAACCCCTATAGTTGAAGTAATGGTAGAATTTCTTCTCCATCCTCTCAACACACACGCTCCCAAAGTGCCAGTGTACTTCTTCTTTTGCACACAGATATTCTGTATGACCTGAGCAACATTGATTAGCTCGAGAAATTAGAGAGAATTCTAAATCAGAAACCATATAGCAGAGAGATATAAAACTCGAACACATACCGTCTGGATAGGTGCATTTTGGAGGGTCCTCTGAAAGAAGAAATTCAAAATTTTTTTGTAATTAGATCAAGCTTTGCGCTGTACTCTTTTCTAAACAAATGAAAACTCGCACAATCAGCTAAGTAGAGGAAACTTTGTAGAGCAGGAAATTTTTTAAACATTTTCAAATGCAAAAAGACTACTGAGTTGGTGGAGCGCATATCTACCTAAATACCTGAGCATCATTCACATACTTCACAAAACTGGCGTTCTGTATTCTGGGACTCCTCGGGTATGGCTGCGCCAAGAGACTTGCGGCGGTCCGGGGATGCCTTGTATGTGTCTGCTGTCCATACTTGAGCTTCACATATCCTACACTATGCTTTAGTGTGCATATACGCGTATATATATATATATATATATATATATATATATATATATATATATATATATATATATATATATATATATATATATATATATATATATATATATATATGAAAGAAGCCAACAGCCACAGAAACCAAGAGGCAAAGGGGATTTTTTTTTTAATTTATTTGTTTATTTTGTGGTGTTGATCAATTTAGAACATTACTGAATATGTTATCGCTAAAGCTAATTGATTAGAAAAGCAGAAAACAGGTTCGGAGGGCGTGGGTTCGGATCCCACCGGCGGCGTGTGGTTGTTTTTTCTTCTGCTTTTCTAATCAATTAGCTTTAGCGATAACATATTCAGTAATGTTCTAAATTGATCAACACCACAAAATAAACAAAGAAATTTAAAAAAAAATCCCCTTTGCCCCTTGGTTTCCGTGGCTGTTGGCTTCTTTCATGTTTATAACGAGCCCCTCATTCCCCTTCCCTTGTTTGCTATATATATATATATATATATATATATATATAGAGAGAGAGAGAGAGAGAGGTTAGGCTGCTACAGTGGCGCAGATTAGCTTTTTTAAATGATCCAGACGTGCACAGAACTGTAAAACGGAAACTTCCTATGAGCAGAAAACGTGGTGAAAAGCACAAGGGAGGGACGGAGTACGCAGACACGGAGAAAAAAAATATAAAGGAATGAGCAGGAACGGGAATGGAGGATTAGCGGTAGCGCTATAAAGAAGAAACTGGACAGGAAAAGCGGCAAACGAAAGCCAAAGGCGCTTCTTCATCGCCGCAGTGCAAAGGCGTCGGCGCTGAGCATACGGTGGTGACGGTGGGGGGTGTAAAAAAGTGTTCCGATGAGAAGATTTGCTGAAGGGCTAACAAAGTGACGAAATGTGATCCTTTAGAGCGTATGAGGTGGTGAATAAGGTAACGGTGTCGAAGTAAGAGAAGAATTTTAAGGCTTGGTTTTCAACTTTGGTACACAGATGAACACCTCTTAACACCGTTCGGAAGAAAACACGATGGTCCTCGTAATGATATTGATACACATTTAACTGAAGAGGTATGAGGCAGTCCCAAGGCTGGGACGCATGTCTAAGGTACCACGTTTTCTCCCCGCTACGTGTTCTGTGTCAGCCTCCATGCTTACTATCTCAGAGGCTGCTCGACTAGAGGGTGTCGGGGAGAGCGTATTTGTGGTGCCAGCAACTAAACCAGCCTCTGTTCGAAGTGCCCTGGACGGTGAACCTGCCATAAACTGCACTCGAATAGCAAGTGTTATTTGTGTATTCTGCAGTGCGTGTATCCTTTCCATTGTTTTGTGGTGTGCCCAGAGTGCGGCTACGGTACATCCTTGTCGGTTATGACTCATTCCGCGCTGAAAAAGCCCGCGTACAATATTTACAGCATTTTTTGCTTTAAGGTTTGATTTGAGGCACTACGTCGGGTGCATTTTAGCAGCCTCTTCCCAACCCCTACAAATACTGGTATGAAACAATAAAGATGCGTGCTATCCAGTCGAAACATCAGTAAACTCCTGTTATGTTCTAGAGTGTGTGTCTGCATATTTTATCATTATGTATACAGACATATATATGTGAGGTTGACAAATGCTTGGTTTAGGCAGAGATTTATTTCGGTTTTACGTTTTCAGCAAAGCTTGTTCTTCTTCCAGACTCTGGATAATGAAGGCCGCGGAGCCGAGACTCGAAGCGTCGAAATGGTTGAACAAGTGTTTTGTTTGTGAACCCTCGAATATGGCCCATGTGGTCAGGTAGCGGGAGCCTCAACTATGTGGTAGAACACGTACAACGTTCCGAGGGGACACCCGACCATGAAAACGCTTTATGGTGCATTTGTCTTGAAACTTATTTCTTCTCTTCAAAAATACAGATTTCGTGCGTGAGTGGGATTTAAGCTCGTCTTATTTTTATATTTTCGCATTATGTTCTTTATTTTCTTCACCTACTCGCAAGTCGGAGATTTCTCATTTTGGATGGTTTTGGTACTCAGCAATATAACGCACAAAAACAAGCAATACAGGAAGCTGAAAACTAAGCACCATTACATCAGAACCACGGGATCAAATCCTTAGTTATTACCGATTATGGCATATTTGCTATTTCTATCGGATTGCCCCGCCGCGATGGCTTAGTGGTTACGGTGCTCGGCTGCTGACCCTAAAGACGCGGGTTCGATCCCGGCCGCGGCAGCTGAATTTCGATGAAGGCGAAATTATAGAGGCCCGTCTAATGTGCGATGTCAGTGCACGTTA
This sequence comes from Amblyomma mixtum, assembly GCF_055824585.1. NCBI lineage: Eukaryota > Metazoa > Arthropoda > Arachnida > Ixodida > Ixodidae > Amblyomma > Amblyomma mixtum. Next base: position 51,352,035 of record NC_143020.1, read on the forward strand.
AAGAACCCCAGGGGGTCGAAATTTCCGGAGCCCTTCACTACGGCGTCCCTCATAGCCTGAGTTGCTTCGGGACATTAAACCGGAATAAAACCATTTCTACCGGATAATAGTTATATGAGATATTCAGAGCGGAATGAACTCTAGGCTCATTAATAGCTCAAATTCGTTTTCTGTAACATTTATGGTGCGTCTTTCTGATCTTCTCAGTCATGTTGCTTTTCATTGGTCTTTGAATATTGTTGCACCTTTCCTGACTGCTATTCATACCAAAAAAACGCAACTGAGGAGCGATGTAGGACGTTCCGCTTTTGAAGCGGTCCATCTTTTGTGGATTATTTAGCCAGAAAATAAAATCGTGGCCATGTGAGAAAAACATTGCACTTGAATGATGAGTTTTCGAAAAAGTTTCTCAGTGCTGATAATTTACAAGATTTTTCGCCTGCATTGTCCATGTCTTCTTAAATGCGGACCAAATACAATCCATGGAAATAATGTCTTACCACACTCTTGGCAACTTGCAAGGGCAGCGAGGAAAACTGCCACGATGACTGAAGAGAATACGGCGTTCATGGCTTCTGCTGCAAGAATTGAAAACCCTGGCGAAAAGCTTCATCTTTTATACACTGAACGAGCGTCCTCGTAAAAAGCAAGAATAAAATAAACGAATAAACGAATAAAATCAAAACGTTTCTTTATGGGTGGTATACCTCCGCTCTGTTTTCCCACGTGCGGCCGGGTACTTCTAGTACCAAACATACAGAGAGATATAGCCAGTAGTTCTTTCAACCCCGAGCAAAATGTCAAATTCAACAGCAACATAGCACGTGGGGTAATAACTTTAGAGGAAAGTGAGCACTGCTTCAATGTCAAAGCCCTAACTCTTTACCTGGTAGACGTAAAGGAATAATTCAGTAACATAGCCGATATTACTGTGTTTAAGCCATTTCAGCCTCGATGAGGTCAACGTGGGGGCACATGAACTGTAAATAGAAGGAACATAGACTGTTGCCCAAGGGCTTTGAACTAAGAGCCAAGGGAATGTTACGATACTGTCGTCGATAACGTGGCCGCTCCTCGGCCATGTTTCGCTGCTCCAGCCTTTCCTCTGTGGGATTCAAGAGAACCACGCAGCGCCTAATAGCGCTGCTTTGCTGGTGCCCGACGTAGATACGGTGACTACAAAATTCGGAGATGATGTGATGTTAATGCTTGGGTGAGGTGTCTGAGGTACGCGCGAGAGCAATGATAGCGTTTATTGTTGTCAAAACATAAATCAACTACAGCCCGGTACATATTGCGGCTTACACAGGCACACGTCAAGTTCACAGCATGGCGCCCAGGCTCAAGGTGAGACACAGGGTTTGCACTGAACACCTGCTGCCATCTGTCGAGTAGCTCGTCAAGTAATAATGGTGACTGCGATGAGCTGCCACCTGACTTCCAGGTTCATTTTTCTGATCAAAGTTGATGTTGATGCCCCATTCCAGAAGTAAAGAACTCAAGGCTGGCACTAGGCATGGGCAACAGGCAAGCAAGCAAGTAACAGGAACATTAGGCATGGCAGCAGGCAAGCAAGAAAGTAACAGGAACACTATGCAAAAAGAGTCAAGGGAAGCATGGAGCAATAAGAGAAGTAGAATCAACAATCGAAAAGAGCACAGAAACGAACAACTTTTCCTAATCCACTTCATTGTCCTAGAGATGGATAGGCACTCTGCTGGCTGATCGGACTAGTACCGTTTTTAGAGGTGGAGAAGTTACAGTATCTAAACCATTAGGCGATCTTCTGGCCGACTACCCTAGTCTGTGGGGTTCGGAGGGCTAAGCACACGAAAGCAGGTCTTGCTTATGAAGTGGAGACAAACTTAAAGATGCGTCCTCTATGCACTTCGCAGTCAGCGTTGGTACGGAATGTTTATGCGTCAGAACATGAGCAGTACTTAGCTGAACAGCGTGCTGAGTGGACCAACTTCAGATGTATATGGCATAAATGTGGCAGGCATAAGACATTCGAACAGGCAATAGAGACCTTTTAATCCAGGAACAAGAGTGCGGCATTCCCACCCACCACATATCAGAGAGCATACCGTAGCCTCTAAGCTTGTAACTAAGAAGCAGCAGTCAGCAGGCATTGCTTCTAATCTTTATTCTCGGCCCTCTTGCCTTTCTTCGAGAAGAGTTATATTCTTCACTGTCGCCCCTTATTTCCTTCCATTTCCACTCTACGCCGCGTCTAAAAGCATCGCCCCTCCTCGCGCTTTTTATCTTTGTTTATTCTTTCTTTGAATCATTAAGAAGCCTTGCCCTCCATTGTCTCTATCAGCACTGCACTGAACGTCGGAAAACAAGAAATGCAATATTAGATTCCGCAGCCGCGATTCGACGGAGACAAAACGCCCCAGGAACCTGTGTGCAAGTTACATGTCAGTGCACGTTGACGATCTCCACGTGGTCGAAATCATTCCGGAGGCCTCCACTACGCACTTCCTTTTAAGCAGTAGCTTCACTACTAGAGGTCTCGAGATAAGACCGCCGTGCATTGCCTATCACCTTCAAGGCTCAGCCAAGGTCAAACCTTCAGTTTATAAGTTCGGAGAACCGGTGGATGATCAATAGTCATACCAATGGTCAATCAGTTGGACAGGTCAAGGGGACAAGGTCAATGGTCGAGGTCATTTCAAGGTCAAGTCGAGGTCAAATCGAGGACGCGTCAAGGTCTACCACGATTAGGTCACGTAATTGACTTTCGGCTCGCCGAAGAGCCTAAACGCGGCGTTTCCGTGACAGGGCGTACGTCACGCCATCTTTAACCAAGTCTATAAGAGAAGGAGCGTTGGCGCGCCTAGGAATAATACCCCTGTTACACGGACACTTTAATGGCCGGTAAGGAAAACGGCAGTTGGCCGTAACGGCCGTTAGGTGGAGTTATACGGCAGCGCCAGCGCCGTTGGAAAATCCAACGGTGATTGACATCAACGGAGCTCGCCGGTCTCCGTTCCGCCGCCGTTTCCGTCCGTTTCGTCGGGAAGTAGGCAAGATGGCAGCCCCAGCAGCAACGCGTCCCCGCTGCAGGCAAGCGCCCCGCCGCAAAAACGCTTTGCGTGCACAGCGTCACTGAGGCATTTACTGATTAACTTGTGGCAGGACCACCTGGCCGAACTGCGAGCGCAAAAACACAACGCGCCCGTGTACTTAAGAATTACGGCACTCTTCAATCAGCTCGCAAGCGAAGAATGTGGGCACGCTGTGTGCGTGACTGTCAAGCAAATAAAGCACAAGATGGAGAACTTGGCCCAGGCTCACAAGTAAGTTACTATGAATATATTAGTGATTTTTCAGCCGACATAGGGCCTTATCAGGCATGTTCAATGAAATCTGGCGCGCCGCAGGGCCGGACGTGTGTTGCAATGCCAGAGCCAACGCCGAGTTTTGCTTGACATGAGCTCGAACGTGACTTTCTCGACGCTTCGGGCTCATTGTAATGTTCATGCAGCAATGCAGGAATAGCGATCACAGCTTAGCGTAGTACAATTGGTTATAATATGTAGCCGTTTGCCGTAATCAGGGCATGGCCAGCGTAGCCTGACAGAACGTATTTGCGCCGAGAAGTCTGTTCGATCAGAAAGAAAAACGTACGTAGGCCAGATTAGACGCTGCTTGAACGATCGTGCACGGGAACATAGGTTATCGCTAACAACGGGGGAGGGATCTAATTTGGCAAAGCATTGCCTGTCCCGGACTGACTGTCGGCCACGGCTTGATGAGATTAGAGTTCCGGGCAAGAGTCGCGATTCAATCGCACGAGAAAAGTTATGGAAGCTTACTTCATAATGAAAGAAGGAGATGCATGTATAGGTGTTTCTTCGATTGTACTATTCAATAATGAGGTAGCCTTTCTCGATAAGATGATCTAAGTTCAGGCCATGGTGTCACTGATTTTCACATGATGTATCCTTGCGCTGCTCATGCTCAAAGTTTATTCTTTTCTCCTTTTTCCTTTAAATACGTGCTGTGTCCTTTGAATAAAATCAGTGGTAAGTTTGCGCTCGTCCCGTACCCTGTGTTGTGTGTGTGTGTTTCGTGCAACTGCCATGTCTGAAGTATTGAACCAACTAGCCCAACAACACGTTCTACATTCTCCCAAACTTATGTCTTGACATTGTCTATACGATAATAACTTGTATCTTGACTATCAGCTGATTTTCATCGAAGCCTATTGAGCTCGCATCGTAATTCAACAGCGTTGTCCTTGTTGTTTACCTCTTTGCCTGCTGTTTTAACTTACAGCACAAAGAGGTTCATTGTTCTTGGCAGTTTGTACTTGTGCAGAAAAAAAATTCATGTTCATCTCTTACGACATAAAGAAGTGACTCTTAGCTGTACTTTGTTTTTATTTCAGAAAGGAAAGCACTGCTGGCACTGGGTCGGCGGCAACTAAGTGCCCATTTTACAAGCGGCACCTTCCTTGGAAACACCTTCCTTCTGAATGATAGAAGCCTGGTACAGGAGAGCTTTCAGGCGCAACATTTGTTTATTTTGTTTGCATGTAAACACTTGAAATCGACTGACAAACCGAAATTGTTTTTTTGCTTGCCACGTTTGTCGCCGGAGACGGATGGCAGCAAAGTTCAGAGAATTTCATGTTACTGAAACACATGACATGAGCATAAGGCATTGTTGTGTTCAAGAGTACTAAAAATGCACAGATAACTTCAATAAGCGTCACACTCTATGTAGCATAGAAATCATTGCCTAACATTTCCGCCATACTGGATGGCACAATACTTATTACTTTTCATGGAGTTAAAAAAGAGGGCGAGATAGGTAAGGATGCTTATGTTACAAAAGGGTACCAGGGTAGGCTGTGTGCTTTAGGGTGTACCAAAACTCTTTTAGAGAAAACGGCAGCTTTTGCATAAAATTCTGGTATATTGAAATCTTTCTGCACGTTATGTGCACCACTTTCACTCATCATGCAACGCAGTAATAATCCCTTAGAAGCAACATTCGGTAACTTTCCGTTCTTCTTCTTTTCTTAAGCTGGGCATGGTGGAACGGCTGCCAGAGGGTGCTGAGATTATTGCCTCACAGCCACCCTTAGAAGCGCCAAGCAGCCTAGACATCACAAATGTCGAGGCCTCGACCAACGAGGCGTTGACCAGTCTGGCCTCGACCAACGAGGCTTTGACGAGCCAGGCATCACCACCTGCTGCCTCAGCCGAACAAGGCCACATACGGAAAAGGCGACAGCCGACATCATCAATGGAGAAGGTTGTGCTGCTGCTGGAAAGGCAAGAAAACCGTGCCAGAAGCATGCCCAAAAAAGAATATAAGTTGGCCAAAAAGACGGTCAGTCTCCAGGAGGAGGCGAATGACGTTCACCGCGATATGGTGAGCGTTATTCGCCAGTACTTTGAAGGCCGGCAGGAGCGTCAGCCTGACTGCCCAGAGAACGGTGAATAAAAGACCAGTGTGCACACGTGCTCCAAAAATTGCCACAAACTTGCCCAGTCTTTCACGTTCTGTTCATTGTTCACAATTGGATGCATAAAACAAAGCTTTTCAAAGTAGTCATGACTTCAATGAACAAATGTGCTTGGCCAAAGCACGTCGGACACTTTCACCTGACGAGCTCACTGCGTTGCTCACACATACAGTATGCGGAAGCTCCCCGGCTGCTGCTTCAGCACTCCACTGTGTGTCGCACTGATCACGCATGTGTTCCCATACATTGTGGAGGATGCAGCAAGCTCGGACAATGCTGTTGACATTTTCAATATGACACTCAATCATCTTCAAGACCCTGAATCTAGCCTTCAATCTCCTAAAGGCATTCTCAACAACACGCCTCGCTTTTGAGAGAGTGTAATTGAACATTTGCACTGTAGGGTTGCTTGCACTCATGTGTGGGAAAGGCTTCATCAAGTGACGCTGCAATGGAAAGGCCTGGTCACAGAGGAGGACCGCTCCTATTGGCATCCCGTCAATATTTTGGGTTGGTAGAGTGAAGAGATCACTCCCTACTACGTCCGGTAGTATAGAGCCTCTGTACACTGCTGCGTCATGATTGCGTCCTGGAGACCCTACATTAACAAACATGAACTTGTAGTTGTGGTCAACAACAGCAAGAAAAAATATGCTATACAAGCCCTTGTAGTTGTAATAGTCCTGCGTGTTTCCTTTGGTTGACGAGACTTTTATATGGCAACCGTCCAGCGCGCCAAAGCCCTGCGGAAAGCCTGCGCAGGCTTCGAACTGTCGCACGTGGTGTCTAACATTGTTCATTGACGAAACCCGCACAACCTGGGGCTCAAGAACATCTACAACAACGTCACAAAACTCGCGGAAGATCAGGTTTACGGATGGCCGACCCACGCCGAAAAGATGCGCCACAGTCTTTTCCTCTGCCGATGTGGCGAGTCTGTACAGAGAGAGGGCGACGCGCTGGTGTAGGGGTATGCAAGCTCGCATGTTCGTATCCTCCCCTGTTAGTGAGGGACACGAGCTCACGATATATGCAAATGTGGAACGGGTCACGCGAAAGTTGGCTTTCAAGTCTTCATCCGACAACGTCGGCACGGTGGTGTTGTACCAAGACGGTGGTCTGGAAAGCATCCACACACTCCTTTGCCTGGCAGACATCGCCACAGCGAGTGCAGCGAGGCTGCGACACCGCCTTCTTGCCGCTTTCCGCTTCTTCTTGACAGACGCTTTCTGAACGCGCACAGCTTGCAGTTCAGCGCTTTTTGCTGACAAGGCCTCGTAGTGCGCAACCAGGAGAAGCAAATCGGGTGGACGATCACGGTCGCATTCATGAAGCGGCCGGCTAAGCGCCATTCCACGGCTCGTCTCGGGTTCGCGTCGCGAAGTCCCACCACGTTCAACACACCACCTGCTGAATCGCGCAGACGGTCAATCGCGATACGAAAGAAAAAAAGAAATGCACTGTGGTGCTGCGGTTAGTACAAGCGATGGAACGTGAAATGGGACGCTCCACCACATTGAAACCACAATAAGCAGTACTGTAGTACCACAACAAACGCAGCCGTTTTGCAACGCCATAAATCGGATTGGATCGGCTAAATAAGCTTCTCCGCTTGTTTTGCAAGCAACTCTTGGAAATAGTTAGAAAAACACAATGCACAGCATGTAGCGCAGAAAATTATTAGATCAACAAATTTTTTTTGAGTTGGCGAGGTAAAAAGTTCAAGTGTCACGTGATAAATCGCCGAAACGGTAGTGAACCGACCGAACATGTAAAGTGCCGTGGGAGCGCAGCCACCACCGTTCCGTTCCCACGGCCGTTACGGCATTCAACTACCGTTTGCGTTAACGGCCGTTGCAATTGCCAGTGTAACAGGAGTATTAGTCTACATGCGGTGGTCAGCCCCGCCACTGTGGCTCAGTGGTTACGGCGCTCGGCTGCTCACCCGAAAAACGCAGGAGGCGAAATTCTAGAGGCCTGTGTACTGTTCGATGTCAGTGCATGTTAAAGAACCCCAGTTTGTCGAAATTTCCAGAGCCCTTCACTACGGCGTCCCTCATAGCCTGAGTCGCTTTGGGACGTTAAACCCCAATAAACCAAACCAAACCAAATATGCGGTGTTCACGTGCTAGGCCGAGCCGTCAGGGCTGCAGCAGAGGCGCGCCTTAGCAAGAATTCCAAAAGTAGTGTTCACGTGTTAGGCGCCTGAGCGGCAGTGCGCCTACGCACGAAGTCCACATGGGCTGTTCACGTGCTAGGCCGTGACGCCATGCGTCCAGGCGCGCATAAATAGCAGCTGTGGAGTATCCTTGCAGTCAGAGCCATGGAGTTCAGTACTGAACAATGGTGTCTAGACTCTAGATACAACGGGCACTTGCCCTTGTCCGGCCCCATCTAAGCTAAATAAGCGTTTTACCCTAGAACTAACCTAGTTTGAACCAAAGCATACAACACAATGTAGTACTTACTTTGATCTCGTCATACATACATTAGGTTGGGGCAACCTATCAAGAAATAAAAATAATCAGGGATCTCGTCTTACAGAGAGAACCAATCCAAGCCTCGCTTAATGTTTCGCTGATTTCCACCAAGACAAAGGTCTTTACCGACAACCACAGTTTAATCGTAGCTGTCACCAAGAATCATCAATAATAAAAGGCATTCACGTTAGAAGTGCGTTAATTAGTTGAACAACGAGACAGTTTAAAATAGTTAACCTCGCTTTAGCTTTGGCTAAACCCACTGAGAAGCGGTAGCATCACGATGGTTTAGCTCCAAAATGCGAAAGAAACGGTCAACGAACAGAATAACAAGGTTTTGCCAGGCTAAAGCATCGTGATGCTGCGCCTTCTATCTCGGTTTAAACTAAGCTAAAGCACTATTAATTTTATTATTTCACTCCCTTCTTTATCTCTTCCCTTACGCCGCAGTTCGGTTATGTCAGACAGGTTCTGCGTCAATTCCTTTCCTCAAAACAAATTTCCAGTTTCAATATTCTATTAGTTCACACTCATCGAATCACGAATGTTACTTGAGAAAATTTCTGTAAACAGTATGAAGCACAATAGATGGCCCCTACATGCAGCCATTAACGGCCTCAGTGGTAGAAAAATTACCATGCGACTGCTCTGCACGTTAGATGTGAGCTGCACGGTGACGGTAATGTAGCAGAAAATAAAGACCTGCGTTGCCATGTGCTCTGTGGTTTCATGTATGAATCCTTCAACTAAGCACTGATGGAAGCGATTATTTCAAATTGTAAATTTACTTTGTTTTTCATTAAGATTTATATTATAATTTAGCGCCTGTTTGGTCTCGTCGTTCCTTTCATGGTGATATCCCTGGACTTTCATCTCCTACATTGCCTGATATACATTTGTTGTTGATGTAGTTTAGTGTATTCAGCGTTTTTTCCGGTTAACTGTGAAGTGTGATGTGTTTGAACGTTTTTTTGCTGTTCCTAATTTTCTGTTGCTTTCTGCTAATCCTATTTTGTAAAGCGTCGCACGCGACTTGCCGCTACCTGCCAGGCGCTGCCATACAGCCCAATGAGGCTTCGGCAGGCCTGAATCTGTAAAATGTCTTTGCAGTGCAGAATAAACTGATTTATTGATTGATAGATAGATTGATTGATTGATTGATTGATTGATTGATTGATTGATTGATTGATTGATTGATTGATTGATTGATTGATTGATTGATTGAAAGCAGCCTCATGACTAAAATATCAGTGTTATGTGTTTATTTCGCACTGGGCTCAGGACTGTTTTCAACTCTGCGTAACAACAGCGCAGCGTGAGCATGCAGTGCTCTTTTGAGCAGAATATGATGCGTGGTTAAGTGTTGTCAAAGAAGAAGATAAATAAAACCGACATTTTTAAAAAGAAATTGTTACGGGCCTGTTTTTTTTATTTTCAATTGCAAGTTTTGTTATCTTCATTTGTTATTGAGCCGCCACGGTGGCTCAGAGGTTATGGCGCTCGAATGCTGACCCGAAAGACGCGGGTTCGTTACCGGCCGCGTCGGTCGAATTTCGCTTCCAGCGAAATTCGAGCGGCCCGTGTACTGTGCGACGTCAGTGCACGTTAAAGAACCCCAGGTGGTCAAAATTTTCGGAGCCCTCCACTACGGCGTCTCTCATAGCCTGAGTCGCTTTGGGACGTTAAACCCCATAAACCAAACCAAACCAAACCGTAATTTTATTTTGGTGGGCTATATCACAAACATGAACTCTTTAACAATTCTAAAGCTTTAGAAGGTTTAAAAGTAGCACTGAAATCATTCTTCAAATGCGTAAAATAATCTAGGCACCCATTTTGTAATTTAAAAAGGAACGCCTAAAAATATTCAAGAAAAGGTCTACCTAAGAAGTTTTCTAGCCATATACAAGCGTAGCGTTACCAATGCTAAAAGAGGGCTAGTAAACGTCTAAGTCACAAGCGTGGCACGTTGACGTCGAGCGGCAAAAAAATATTCAATGTAAACTTTTTTTGAAACTTTTATTTCTTCATGCTTTCTGCGTTTTTGGCCCACGCGCATCACAGAGAGCAGACTGCGAGCTGCGTGTTATTATTTTGATAGGCAGTTTCTTTCGCATTCCTCCTGCTCTTGGAAATTGTTGCAGTTTGGGCAGCATCCTCCCCATTTGAAGGGCTCGCATTTCCTGGTCGTAGAGTTGAAATAGTACTTCGGCACAAGCGCAAGGCATGGTCCAACTCTTTGAGGTTCCTTGCAACCTGCACGGAAGAGGCACAATAATCTCGGCATAACTCCACGACTCTGAGCATTAACGTTCACACACATATTTATTTCCTGATCCCGCTCTACATCTTCCTCGGTAAGGCTCTTAAGAAACAGAGTCCTTGCTTATTGCAGTGGCGTGCCACTGCGTCTGTGTAGCGGTTTCATGTTATTGCTTAAAATTTAAAATTGCTTTTTGATTTGTCGTTTTTAATTCACTCTGTTACTTTCCACTAAAGCTACAAAGTTTCAATACTTCAACAGGAATAATTATGCTCTTCTGCACAATTAAATGCAGCTCTAAATTATCAAAGTAAGCGCTGCGCTGTACATTTTGTGCAGCTAAGGAGACCCTCATTTCATAAACATTATTTGGGCCTGATTGTTTAGAGTAGAACCTACTTTTTATTGCGCCAAAAGTATCAACGAACGACATTGGCATGCAAACTTGGGATTGGGATGCAAGTGCGCAAAATATTTTTCCGCTTTTCGGTGGTTATCTAGGTATCCGAACAGAAAGCACTGCATATGAACAATCCTATTTTATGCTTATGAAATCCCCTATTGCAAACTTGCGTGAGTGCATAGTGAAAAACGCGCAAGAATTTTAAATGGTGCATAAACTGTATAGTATAAAGTAATCTACGTAATATATATAGTATATAATATATAGATCCTTGCTTGTTCGTACTTTTAAACCCCCTAGCATGTCAACCAACCAACTACCCGAGGTTTCCATACTAGGACATTGTGTCCTCATGCTTGTTTGCTGAAAATATTCCATGAAACCTGTGAATCATGAATTGGGCACAGGATGTAATGTTTGTGTACAAGACGCACCGCCTTCAACCTTCCACGCTTCTTATTTAGCCTTCTAGGTTCTATAATCGAGTTCGTGCTACGTCTTCAACCCCTGGAATGATTTGAAGTAATGGTAATATGTCTTCCCCATTCCTCTCAACACACACGCTCCCAAAGTGCCAGTGTACATCCCGTTTTGCACAGAGATATTCTGTATAACCTGAACAAAATTGAGTAGCTCGAGAAATTAAAGGGATTTCTGAAACAGAAACCTAAGTGTAGATAGTTATAAAACTCGAAACATACCGTCTGGATAGGTGCATTTTGCAGGGTCCTCTGGAAGAAGAAATGCATAATTTTTGGCGGGAATTAGGTCACAATTTGCGCTCTACTCATTTGGAAACAAATAAAAATTTAACAGTCAGTGAAGTAGAACAAACTCTGTCTGTAGAGGGGGAATTTTTTTAAAGATTTTCAAATGCAAAAAGACTACTGAGTTGGCGGACCGCATATCTGCCTAAATAGGTGAGCACCACTCACATACTTCACAGAACTGCTTTGGGCTTTCTCTGAACTCGAGCCTTCTCCCCCCCCCCCCTACCTTGTCCTTCCTTGGAAATGCCCCCCCTTTCTTTCTCCTTCCAGTGCCAGCCTATTTTGTTTGCCTTGTTCTCATTTCCCTGTGCCACGCTGACTAATCCTCTTATCTGAGTTTTACAGGTCCACCCAGCGCCTCCCCCCCGTCGCAGCCCCTTCAAAGCCTTTGTTCATTACACACCCCCCGGATGTAAGTTTTTCCACTATTGCAGCTTAACGAATCAAGGTTCACCTCCCTCCCCTTCCTGACACGCATCCCCTCTCACACCACTTTCCTTCCCCCACCCGGGGCCTCGCTCCTCGGAGCGAAGGCCCTATTTAATCCCTGCCAATGATGAACGCTTTGCCCAGACGAAGACAAGTCCCCTTGTCGAAACGATGGCTCAAGCAACCTGATGTTTTCCCCTCCCTTGTTCATTTTGTGATCGCCAAGGACCATCTACCCCACCCTCCCTCTACCAAGGACTATAGTTATATGAGATATTCAGGGCGCAATGAATATCATTGCTCAAATTTGTTTTCTGTAACATTCATAGTGCGTCTTTCTGATCTTCTCAGTGATGTTACTTTTCATTGGTCTTTGAATATTGTTGCACCATTTCTGACTGCTATTCATACCAAAAACACGCAATTGAGGAGTGATGTAGGGCGTCCCGCTTCTCAAGCGGTCCATGTTCTGGGGATTATTCAGCCAGAGAATAAAACCATGGTCACGAGAGAACAACATTGTACTTAAATGATGAGTTTTCGAAAAAGTTTCTGAGTGCTGATAATTTACAAGATATTTTGCGTGTGTCCTTTTCATCTTAAATGCGGACAAAATACGATCTATGGAAATAAAATCTTACCACAGTCTTGGCAACATACAAAGACCGCGAGGAAAACAGCCACGATGACTGAAGAGAATACTTCGTTCATGGCTTCTGCTGAAAGAATTGAAAACCTTGGAGTAAAGCTCCATCTTTTATACACTGAACGAGCGTCCTCGTAAAAAGCAAGTAGCACATATCACGAATAAAATCAAAACGTTTTTTTTATGTGTGGTATACCTCCGCTGTGTTTTCCCACATGCGGCCGGGTGGAGAATTTATCGTTGTGCCTTTTTTTGGCCTCTAGTACCAGGCATACAGACAGATGTGGCGAGTAGTTCTTTCAACCCGGAGCAAAATCTCAAATTCAACAGCAACATGGCACGTGGCAGTATAACTTTTGAGGAAAGTGAGCGCTGCTTTCATGGCAAAGCTATAACTCTTTACCTGATAGAAGTACAGGAATATTTCAGTAACATAGCCGATATTATTGTGCTTAGGCCATTCCAGCCTCGATGAGGTCAACGTGGGGGCACATGAACTGCAAATAGAACAAACATAGACTGTTTTGTCAAGGGCTTTAAACTAAGAGCCAAGTGACGGTTGCGCTACTGTCGTTGGCAACGTGGCCGCTCCTCGGCCATGCTTCGCTGCTCCAGCACTTCCTCTGTGGGGTTCAAGCGAACCACGAAGCGCCTTATGGCGCTGCTTTAACGGTGCGCGAGATGGTGTGAACACAATGCTTGGGTGAGGTGTCTGAGGTAGAGGCGCGAGAGCAATGATGGCATTTATTGTTGTCAAAAACCAACTTAACTACAACTCGCTGGCGCGCGTGGTATTGCGGCTCACATAAGCACACGCCAAGTTCACAGCATGGCGTCCAGGCTCAAGGTGGGACACGGGGTTTGCAATGGACAGCTCCTGCCATCTGTCAAGTAGCTCACCAAGTAATAATGGGAAGGCGATGTGCTCCCACCTGCCGTCCAGTTTCATTTTTCTGATCAAAGTTGACGTTGATTAGACATTCCAGAAAGAAGGAACTCAAGGCTAACAGTAAGCATGGACAACAGGCAAGCAAGAAAGTAAGAGGAACACTAGGCATGACAGCAGGCAAGCAAGAAAGTAACAGGAACATTATGCAAAAAGTGTCGAAGGAAGCATGGAACAATAGAAGCAGTACCAACAATCGAAAAAAGCACAGAAACGCACAACTTCTCCTAATCAAATTCATCGTCCTGGAGGTGGATAAGCACTCTCTGCTGCCTGATCGGACGCGTACCGTTTAGCGGCGAAGAAGTTACATTACCTAAACCATTAGGCGTGTTTGTTTGTTGGGGTTTAACGTCCCAAAGCAACTCAGGCTATGAGGGACGCCGTAGTGAAGGGCTCATGAAATTTAGACCACATGGGGTTCTTTAACGTACACTGACATCGCACAGCACACGGGCCTCTGGAATTTCGCCTCCAAAGAAATTCGGCCACCGCGGCCGGGATCGAACCCGCGTGTTTCGGGTCAGCAGCCGAGCGCCGTAACCACTGAGCCACCGCGGCTGGGTGAAACATTTAGGCGAACTTCTGGCCGACTAGCCTAGTCTGTACCCTAGGGGTTCGCAAGGCTCAGCACATGAAAGCAGGTCTTGTTTATGAAGTAAGGACAAACCTGAAGATGCGTCCTCTATGTACTTCACGGTCAGCGTTGGCAAGGAAAATTTATACGTCTAAACATGCGCTGTACTTGGCTGAACAGCGTGCTTCGTGGACGAGCTTGAAACGTAGATGTTCTAAATATGCGAAGCGTAAGACATTCTACGAAGCGATAGAGCCCTTTTAATCCAGCGGAAAAGAGTGGGTCGTTCCCACCCACTACGTATTAGAGAGCATACCATAGTCTCTAAGCTTGCAATTAAGAAGCAGCAGTGAGCAAACATTGCTTCTCATCCTTATTCTCGGCCCTTTTATCCTTCCTCGAGAAGAGCAATATTCTTCGACTGACGCAGCTTGCCATTTCCACTCTACCCCGTGTCTAAACGGTTGACGGCCTCGTCGTGCTTTTTGTCTTTGTGTACTCCTTCTTTGAATCCTTAAGAAGCCTTGCCCTCTATTGTCTCTCTCAGCACTGCACTGGACGTCTGAAAACAAGAAATGCAGTATTCGATTACGCTGACGCGGCCGCCGAAACGCCTAAGGCGCCTGTGTGCTTCGAGGTGTCAGTGCACGTTGAAGATCCCCCCGTGGTCGATATTATTCCGAAGGCCTCCACTACAGCACCTCTTCTTTTTAAGAGGTAGCTTCACTGCTATAGGCGTCGGGCTGAGAACGCCGTGCGTTGTCGATGGCCTTCAAGGCTCAGCCGAAGTCAAACCTTCAATATTGTATTGTAGAAACGTGTTTTTCTTTTTTTCTCTTCCCCAAGCAACGATTGTTTTACTGTATACTTTTTCTTCACTGCACACTTTTTTTTCACTGTTTTTTTCTTGAATGTTTTACTGTTTTTTTATGTATATGTATTTTTTTTACCTAATAATGCCAAAACTTGCTTCGATGTTCACCCCCCCCCCCCCTTTATGTAATACCCCGCCAGGGGTCTTTAAGGGCCAATAAATGATGATGACGAGTTTAGAAGTTTGGAGAACCGCTGGATGGTACGTTGTCAGAGGAATGGTCCATGAATTGGACAGATCAAGGGTCAAGGTAATTTCAAGGGCAAGTCAAAGTCAAGGTCAAGGTGTGATATCAAGGACACGTCAAGGTCAGCCACAATTTGGTAACGTGGTCTAATTTGGGCTCACCGAGGAGCCTAAACGCAGCGTTTACGTGATAGGGCGTGACGTCACGCCTTCTTTAGCCAAGTATATAATAGAAGGAGCGTCACCGCGCATAAGAATAAGTCTACATGCGGTGTTCACGTGCACAGCCGTGACATCGCGGCCTCCTAAACCAGTACATAACGCAAGTAGCACCGGCGTGCCTGGCACGAAGTGCAGATGTAGTGTGTACGTGCTAGGCCGTGACGTCCGGGTCTGCAGCAGCGGCACTCCTTAGCACGAATTCCACAAGTGATGTTCACGTGCTAGGCACCTCAGCGGCGGCGCGCCTGCGCACAAAGTCCTAGGGTGCCTCGATGCCAGCGCCGAGGCACCCGAGGCACCCTACGAAGTCCACAGGTGCTGTTCACGTGCTAGGCCGTGATGCCACGCGTTAAGGCGAGAGTAAATAGCAGCTGTGGAGTCGCCTTGCAGACAGAGCCATAGAGGTCAGAGCTGAGCAAGGGTTTCTCTGCTCTACGTACAACCGGCGATTGGCCTCGTCTGGCCTCATCTGAGCTAAAGAAGCATTTCACCGTAGCACTAATTCAGTTTTGACCCAAGCATACAACTCAGTGGGGTACTTGCACTAATATCGTCTTACAGAGAGAACCAATCCAAGCCTCCCTGAGTGTTTCGAAGATTTCCACCAGGAGAAACTTCTTTACCGACAACCAAAGTTTAATCATAGCCGTCACCAAGAATCGGCAACAATAAAAGACATTGCTTCACATTACAAGTGTGTTCATTAGTTAAACATACAGACTGTTTAATAAAGTTGAAGGTGCTTTATCTCTAGGTAAACCGAGTAAGAGGCGGTAGCTTTACGATGGTTAACCTGGAAAATGCAAAATAAACGTTTAATGAACAGCATAACAAGGCTTTGCCTGGCTTAACTATCGTGATGCTACCGTTACCTCCTTTTAACGAAAGCTAAAGCACTATTAATTTTATTCTTTCACTTTCTTCTTTATCGTTTCCCTCACGGCGCAGTTCGGGCGTCCAGTGTGATATGTGAGACAGTTACTGCTTCATTTCCTTTCCTCGAAACCAATTTTCATTTTCAGTTTTCTATTGACACTTAATCGAATCAGGAATGTTACTTGAGGAATTGCTGTAAACAGTATGAAGTGGTCTGTCCCAATAGATGACCTCTAGATTGTGGGGATGCACTCGTACTCTGTGGTTCGCTTTCCCGCATTGCACCCCCTACTGTGGTAAGCTTCCCCGCAACGCACTCCCTTTAGTTGGGTTACTTTAACTAACAGTTACCCCAGCGACACCAGCGCCACGGATGCCGCGTTTTGCCGCTCGCGCTCGGGGGAAGACGGGTTCTCTTTTGCTTGCGACCGGGGAAGCACGTCGACGTTCACGCGTAATGCTCCGCTCTTCGCCGGCGGGCGACCTGGTGTGGAAACATGTTCCCCTCAGCTCGTCCCGTCCGGCCTCGGAGTTTTTCCCCTGTGGGACTCAAGCTAGGAGCAGTTGAGAAGGGCAGTCTCCCATGCCTTTCTGGAAGGGGTAGGGGAAGGGGGGAGGTGGGGATTTTGAGTACATGCCCACACCACGTGGAAGATATCACAGGTCTCCCCACAGTGTGGGCATCGCCCATCCGTGTTAGGATCGTAATGCTTTAAGATTGCAGGACAGAGTAGAGTACCTGTCTGCAGGCGCCTTAAAGTTCGCTCCTCCGTCTTACTCAGCCCCTTTGCAGGCTCCGGGAAAAGGCGGTGGATGTCGCTATAATGCGTTATAATTTCCTTGAATCGCAGCAGCGGCTGGTTAGTCTCCGAGCCAGAAGAGCTGGGATGAGGAGCCCGGTGAGTAAGCGCTCGGGCAGCCGCGTCAGCGGCCTCATTACCTCGTAAGCCCTGGTGGCCAGGAGCCCAAATGATTCTTTTGGGTGTTGGATCAGTGGCAGTCCGTTTCAGAATACAAGAAGCTAAGGGGGAGCTAAGGGGACGGGGTGGGGTCCGCGCGGTTTTTAACTGTGTCAGCCGGGATTAAATGGGGAGAACGGATTTATCTCCCCAATTTAAACCCCATAAGATGCAGCCATTAACGGCCCTAGTGGTATAAAAACGACCGTACAACTGTTCTGCACGTTGGATGTGAGCTGCACGGTGACTGTTATGTTGCGGAAAATAAAGACCTGCGTTGCCATGTGCTCTGTGGTTTCATGTACACATCCCTAAGCTAGGCACTGGTGGAAGCGGTTATTTCAAATTGTAAATTTACTTACTTTTTCATTGAAAGCAGCCTGATGAATAAAATATCAGTGTTATGTATTTCTTTTGCACTGGTCTCAGGATCATTTTCAACTCTGCGTAACAACATCGCCCCGGGTGCTTACAGTGTTCTTTTGCGCAGAACATGATTCGTGGTTTAGTGCTGTCAAAGAACAAGATAAATTCAAGTGACGTTTCTAAAAGCAAATCGTGAAGCGCCTGTTTCGTTTTTAATTTTCAATTGCAAGTTTTTGTTATCTTCATTTGTTATTAGCTCTAAAACACCTTGACTTCCTGACCTTAGGTTAGGCTTCAATAGCCATAGCTGTTTCTGCGGTTTTCTTGACTAATGTGTAGCTGATGTGCACATAGTGAGAAGCTGAGACAGCGGCACGAAGTGACCAGTACAGCTGCGCCGTTGTGCTCGGATGTGCGGACAGTAGTTAGTCTTGTCGATCCCACAGGGTCCCACAGCAGTACCACAGGATTGTGCAAGCATGCCTATAGTGGTCCGGCATGAATGGAGGCGAAACACACAACACTGCTACTACACGCCGCGATCGCGATAGAGGGCGGAAAAGACGTACCAATGAGGAGTCCACGTGTAGCTAAGGGTTCGAGGGCTCCCTAGAAAAGGTGAATGCACTAGTGCACTTGATGAGTTGCAGATGCTAGCGGATGAGGTCGAAAGAAGCACTGCTGCAAACACCGCTGATGCGGTATTTTAGAAGGGTGGCTTAATGTAAATTGTTACATACATGCCTACAATTCGTAACATTCACAATTCCTGCATAATGCTACCATCGAAATCGTGAAGCTTGTAGTATGCGTAAACAATATAAATTTTATTCAACTACTAAGGTTACGCTGCCAACCTATGAAGTGTAAGCAATTTTTCGTATTAAATAGGCCAGTCACGTATAAGAAACCGAAGCCTTACTTCTGTGAAAGAAGTCAGCCGCCACTTATATCTAGAAGCACAGAGGAATGTTTCCATACTTTTTTAAGTTTGTGATCTGCATGAGAGATTGTAATAATTGAATCATTCAAGATAATTGACTAGAAAGCAGGAGAAAATACAAACACATTCCACATTCCACAGAGCGCTAAACAGACCGACACAGGGAGACACACAGGACGGGCGCTATAGGCCTACAAGAGGCCTTTCGGGAACACCTCGTCATCGCCGGAAGGTACACGGAATTTATCTCACAACAACTCCGGGCCAGCTCTACGGTCACTGCTCCCTAAGACAAGCACAGCTGTGAACAACGTCTACTGTAAAGGCGGAATTTCCCTTCCTCGTGAAGTGTCATGTGTGCTTGAACTAGGACCAAAGTTCGCCGTTCCGCCCATGAAAACAGCTCCAGAACCGGTCGCAATGGTTCTCCATGCCTCCCGTTTTGCTCCGGACTCGGAAAAAGACCGATGCATTTCCAAGGTCACGGACGCTGTGAAGCGGCGTAAGCAGACCAAATGTAGTACTCCTCTTAGCCGCACTGTCTCATATTTAAGAGCTAACTCGTTTTGTTTGTTAATATCTAACAATAGCGCTGGTCCTGTTCGTCTCCCTGTGTCCGTGTCTGTTTAGCGCTATGTGGCATTTGAAAGCAGTGTTCAGAAGCTTGAAAAACTACTGAAAGAGGCAAGATTCATACGAACGCACTAAGAAAAGCATCTTTCTAAAGTCGAGCCTTACGAAGAGAGCGGAGAAATGCGCAGCCGTAGGTCTGGTTCGGTAACCACCAAGATTGTGTTACCGGGAAATTAGGATGACTAATGTTATTATGGTAGTAAGAGCGCATAGCGATCGCTGAAGAATGCGCAAGAGGGAAATTTCAACATTGAACAAATGCAGAGAAGAGTTACCGTGAAACCTGAAGGACATGGCGAGAGTTTGTGATCTGCGGAACGGCATAGTGGTGGCCATGGGCATCACCCGGAGTGACCCCGCCAGCATAATGACCCCGCCATCACCATAATGACCCCGCCAGAAGGAGAAGGGTCTCCGATAAAAGCGAGTATACCCAGAGCGGAAGAATGTGTAACCTGAAGGTGGTTGCAATGAAAACTATGGTCCTGGGCGTATTCGTATTCTTTCTAGCTGTGACAAACGAATACCGCTTAAAGGACCTAATTGTCTGCCGCTATTGAAACACACACCCGAGGCCATCCCTAGGATAACTTTGGAGGTTCTGACGCAAAGTACCCTTCCTAGAACTATAAATGCAGCTTCAATCAAGCACTTATAGCCAATGCAGCTTTCGTCACCATCATCGTAAGAGTCTTTTTATCACAATTTCGTCCACTGGAGGACAAATACTAGCAGCTGTCATCACAGCTTCACAGGCTTCGTAATCTCATTCAACAACCACTTAAATATATATTACCTCCTCCTAAATATGACCTAATACCTTTTAGAACTGCCGTGTTGTACTTAATATTTGCGAAGATTCACGCTTTGTTTGCCCCAACACCTTAAGGTCACAGGTGGACGACGGATCCGGAAGCTCTTTATTCACTGTTCACATCGTCGTGCAGACGTTCTAGTGGCGATTGCAGCTTCAGAGAAGAGGTAATGGCAAATTTCGCACAGATTTTGCACTGCGTGGCAGCTATCGCCAAACAGTGCTTGAAAACTTAATTCGCAATTGGCCTAAGTGCGCAAATCAACCGGCTTTTTCAACTTTTTTTGGCGTTTCGTAGTGATTTTGTAGCGCAAGTGCCGGACACGTCTAGGCAGTATTTTTCCATCCCGCTTCTGTACTAGTAAAATAGAGCAGCTTACTGACACGAGGCGATTATTTTTGCGTAAAAAGAGCAAAATTATTTTTATACGAACCATGCCTGTCCTCGATCAGACCAGTGTTACAATAATGTTTTTCCTTTCAAAATTTTGTTTTATTCTCTGTGAGCTCCACGTGGCATTTAACAGGCGGCAAGCAGAACCAATATAGTCTTTTGCAGGGAGAACGATGCTCTAACAGACACGTTCCGGTTGTTTCACCTCCCCTGACGCACCCAGACAGTAGCTATCTGCTCCAAACCTCTAGCGCAGTTGATGAAAAAGTACGCTCCCAAGTGGTGGTGATTCCTTGTGAGTGTGGTTTAGCACGCTGTCTAGGTCCGCAACTTCTATTTGGACCAACAGCAGAATTTAAATTTTTGTGATTTTTAATTGGTAACCTCTGAGAGGGCTATTCGAAAGATCAGCTAGGCATCTTCTGAGGTGATCAGGGGTCCAGCTGTAATAGTTAAAATTTAAATAAAATATTTGCTTGTCAACTTCAAAGCTAACAATTCATTTTTGGTTCTACATCCGCCATCACTGGCGCCACTATGCCTCGGAAGGCTTTTTCTAAAGACGATTTCTAAACTTTTTTCGCAAGCACCTCTTTGAACCAAAGGAATTTTTGACCAAGTTCCGACAAGATGCAAACATCCATCATTGTAGACGGTTTCTAATTGTACACAAGCTCATTCCTAGCAGTCTACTGCTCACATATCGCCAAGCAGTGAGCTTTTCTGCTTAGTGCTATAAGCTCGTTTTATCATGTGGCTTGCTCCTGTTGAGCAATAAAAGAAATATTTTATAGTTTTTGTTACCTCTATCGTATGTTGTGCGCAGAACGCGGAGTTCACACAACCATGAATAAATCTACAAAAATGTTGATTACAATTCTCACTTTTAAATTCAGGTAACGTTCTGATAATTAAAATATGAAACTCGTTTCTAATAATTTTATTGAATACAATATTTTGTCACGAATTTTTGGACTGCTGTTTACCATGTTAGAATTGTTGCAGAAGCATCCTACACCGAGAAGGAACTTTATGCAGGAAGTTTGCTTTTTTCGGTTCTGCTTGTTATAGATTGGCAACAAAAGAGCAGAACATGGCATTGTCAAGAAACCTAATGCAAGAAGTTTAATCTGTTGTACTCAATGCTTAGTGTATTGACTGTTTTTTCTGCGCCTTTTAAATTAACAAAAAAAGATCGTGATGAATCGTTTGACTGTTTTCGGCTCGACTGATTCACATTATAAGATTGCGGGCTGTTCGAACAGAGCCCCCCAAAAGAGGCTCTTCAAATCTCTAAAAGAAGAAATCCAGCTTGAGACCACGGAAAATATTGCTCTCCTTTAGGAGAGCAGTGACTGCTGAGCTAAGCTGTATGGCATGTCCGGCACTGATCCTCAGACAAGTACTATTAAACTTTTCATTGAAGCCTCGAAGCCATATTTTACACTGCAGTGGAAGTGACTTGAAGTGCAAGTAAGGCCAAGTGTTTTACAAGAAAGGTGGTTACCACACCGGTAGCCTAGTGGTTTGGGCATCCACCTCGCATGCGGCAGGTGCAGGGTTCGATCCCCAGTGCCGCCGGCTACCAACCAGTCATACAATGGGAACAAGCTTTCCCCTGCCAGGCGCTCGGCTTCTTTAGGGTGAAATGCTTAAGAAATGGGTCTTTCACCACACCTTGAGAAGGCGAAAACACCTTGTGCGATGGCGCTCTTTGGCCACAGATGCCCTTGGGCCATAAAAATTCACAATCATCATCAGAAGTAAGACGGCCACATCGCGCTCATGCAGCGCGTAAACAATGCCGAGGAGATCCTTGCGTCGCCACCTAGGCGTAATGTGTAGGCACAGAATGGGGGCAAAGAGAGCAGGCGTATAAGCTTTCAGCAGGAAGACCACCGTCGTTCATTCACTTGAGTGCCACCCGAGGCGCGCACATGGAAGACATTACTTATGTCAAGTCTGGCGATAAGATGTTGCAAACGATTAACTGTAAGTAGCTAACCGCGAAAACAAAGAATAAATTAAGATCTTGTTTTATGCAAACCTCGTCCGTCACACAATGCATTCGTTTTCACATGCTGCCCGAATCCAAATTTCTCAGCGCGAGCAACAATAGACAAGTGATCACCGATGAACAATGGGTCATACTGCTTACCACTTCTACATTTTTTAACACTTCCAGGTGAGATAGCCGTACAGTGTCTTCCCGAAACACTGGGTATGGTAAAAGCAAAGAAGTTTTCCTAAGCATGAGTGGGATTTCCTTGCATGCCTTCGATACGTAGAGCCATCGCTCATCAGTGCTCAGTTGTTTCCTGCAGCTTGCGCTGATAATTTTTTGGTTAAAACAGTGGGTGAAAGTGTCTCGACTGTGTGACGGATGAGCTTTGGTCAGCGGCTTTGCATGAAACAATATCTTAGTTTATTGTTGGTTTAGAGTTCTTAGCTGCATGGATTTGTTTGACTGTAAGCCATAAGGTGAAACTTCGTGCATGTAACAATTTCTATCATGTGCACGACTCGCGTGGCACACGAGACGAAAAGTAAATAAAGTTCGGTGGTCTTCCTGCATAAATCTACTATAATTGCTCTCAGCTCCCCCGTAACTCAGGCCACAAAATGCGCCCAGTTGGCGACGCAACACTGCTCACCTGAGCATCGCCACAGCGCTGTATGGACGCCTGGTGAATACCTTAGTTTTCAAACGCTTTGCCTCATTCGAAACTTGTATTACTGCAGCTCGACCACAAAAATGAATTAGTTGTTTGGAAGGAAAGCTTTATTCGCCTTTCTGACGATCGGTGCAGAACATTTCACAGAGTGTATCCCTGATCCCACTTTAATTTTAACGGAAAGCTAATGCTGGATTTCTTTTTTACTCAGATTTCAACGCGTCTTTGCTGAGCTGTTTTCTCGGACATTTAACAACCTCCTAATGTGAATCTAAAGTGTTTAGAAAGGTGAACTAATTCTTCATAGTCTTTTTGTAGCCTACACCAAGCACAAAGATGTCACTCTTTATTATAGATATAAAATAGAAAAATATGAACTTCTTATTTTGCTTTTTTTATTCTTCTGCTTCTTGAACAGCTCATAAGCTCATAATTTGAATCTGACGGGTACCAAAAGATATTCAGGGTTTTCTTTTTTTGTAGAATATACGGATAGAACAAATATGGCTCATTAATAGTTATTGATGCAAAAAAGGAAATGTTTTTTTTTCATTTCCTTTAATTTCTCCCACCTTCTTTATGCGTCATTGGCAGAAGCGAAAACGCTGAATTTCATGAACAGCGTTCGTGATCGATATATTCTTCGCTTTGCAAGAAGAATGCATATAAATTTTTCTTGCTCTTTGGATTGTTTGCAGACTATTGCTTCTCCAACAATTCCAGCATGCTAAACAGCAGTCCAATATTTAGTGATAAAATAGTGAATTTTATGAAATTAATTTAAAAGAACTGAAGATTTTAATGTTAAGAATATGCGTGCCTTTTCTTGCAGCCATTCCCCAAGCAATGTTTGCATGAATTTGAAATTGAGAATTGTAATCAACTATTTTAGTATAATGATTCATGCTTATGCGACTTCATCTTTCTCCGCAGAGCATAACACAAGCAAGCTGCGTTGCCAAACGCTTCCGACATTGGTAAACGAGATCCAGCCACATTTTAAAGCGAACCTAGAACTGCGTTGTACAGCTTAGTACTTGTACTTTAGTAAAACTTGGTGCTTAGCTAGTTGGTTAGACAATCTTTGAAATAGGTTAGAGCCAGAAAAGACAATAACAAGGCGAGAGAACGATGACACGGTACAGAAGAGCGCTACTAACAATTGGTTTTATTCTTCGCTCCAGGGTACGCATTTAAAGGCTTGTCACATCACATCCGCACAACCAGGGGGGGGGGGTGTCATGTAATGCTTCTACAGACGTTTCTAAGATGCGCTTATAGTCCTTCAAGTCATACGGGTAGACTACTGACATTATGCTTGTATACAATTGTCAAATGAGAGCACGAAGTACTTCATATTCTGCACAGCCAATTTGTACAAAGCACGGCTTTGCATGTTACACTTCCAAATTGGTCAAATATTTCCTACAGTTTGGAGAGCTTATTGTGAAAAACTAGGAAATTGGTGCTTTCACACAGAGAGGCGCGTTTTGGAGTATAGTAACGCTAGTGATGCCGGATATAAAACCGATATTTACTCTAACATTTGTAGCGGACAAGTGAACTTTTATAAATTTTAGCGACGACAGCCGGGCCCCTAATCGCCTTAAGAGGTCACTGGCTGATAGTTCTAATCCCCATATCAGTTCTTAGAATGTGAAGAGCTCGAGAAGAATTTGCTTATTTGTGCGCAGTCGTATTAACAAGGAAGCACCACTTCAAAGTGCGCTCTGCCATCAACTGCGCTCGAGGACTGTAGCTGACAGCAGCAGCCTGGGTGGGTGAGAGGAGGTGAAATAACCTCCACGCGACTGGTAGGGTACTGGTTTCCCTGGAAAAGTCTATATTCGTTCTCCTTACAGCTCACCAAATGCCACGTGGACCACAAAGGAAAAAAAATTTCAAAAAAACACATTTTTAATGTTATTGAAATACCGCCCTTTTAGAGCACGTGTACGATTAGAATAAAAGCATTTCGCTCACTATACTGAAAAAGTAACCGGCAACTGTCAGAAAGTTGCTGTATTTTGCTATTAAACGGGCGGGGTGCGAAAATATTTTGTCAGGGTGTCTCATACTTGCACCACAATAACACTACGAGGCGCCTAAAAAATAGTCCATTTGCGCAGTCCGGCTAATTGCGAAATAGGTTTTCTAGCATTACGTGGCTATAATTTTTCAATATTCACCTTCTTTGTGCTTTCTTTGCATTGATTTTCCTTTCTTTGCCGCGGTTATTCTTCGTTATATATCACATTCCTATGTGATTGAAAGGCTATGTTAAGTGTGGTGTGTGTTATGTGTTAGTCTCGTATGGATGACGCATATCAGATTGATGACACAGTGATTATTACAGTGTTTCAATACATGCGTTTCAGTCATGATTCCTGTTCTGCCGAAACTTGGACGTCATCGGCGGCGTGTTGAGCGGAATGTGCCCCTCCTGCCACCTCAAGGTTTGTTAACGTTTTGCGTCATCTCAGCCGGCCCACCATGGCAGCTGGCAAACTCCTGTTGACCGTAGGACCAGAACGAGACAAGGCTTTTCCGTGAATGTGCGCTTCAGTGTGCAACCGCAATAAAACACGTGCACGGGCGAAAATAAGCTGTCATACAGCGCCACGTGGAGGAAATTATAGCGTTAATGTATGAAACCTACGCCTGTTGTTTTCAGAGATACGCGCTGTAGGCTAAAAAGAGGAAGCTTTTTGCTGCAGTGTTGAAAAATTTCACTAGGAGCTATCACTATAACATTCGCTTTAGTATTATTGGTGGCTTTTCTCTCCTCTATAACATGTGAAGAAGGCTGTGGTAAGATTTTATCACTCAAGGTTGTGTTTTCTTTCTATTGGAAATGAAAGGGCAAAAATGCTGTGATAGCATTAGCATTGCTATGGTTTGTGTAGGACTACTATCAGAGTGCATTTTTTGCATCGCAAGAACAGTGCTGCACTTTATTTATTTATTTTTGCATTTATTTATGCTAAGTTACATTAGCCATGTTTCACATCACGAGTAAGTAGCGTTCATGCGTCGCTGTGCGTTATCTGCCAAACATTCTGTGACTTTCTACATAGAAACACTACGAGGAACTTTAGCGGCTAAAGTGGTGAAAGGCAAAAACCTGAGCGCTGCATTCTGCTACGCGATTGTTCACTTTAAATTCTGTTGGCGCATAAATTTACTGCCGATTAATGACGCTTAACCTTTGCATTTGCGATCTGCTCCAGTACTGTCGTCTTTCTCGCCAACTCTATCCAGGTCCGCACCAAGAACTTACAAAGCCAGAGGCCGTCACATGGCGCAAACTCCAGACGGACACTTTCCCCCATCCCAAAAGATTCCATAATATATTTCCTGAACGGTACATGCCGATGTGTAAACACTGCAATATCCCAGCAGACCTCCTTCATATGGTCTGGACTTGTCCACGACAACACATGCCAACACCCACACAAGATACTTCGGAGGCTCGTCTACGCAGCTCTACCCTAGACGACCAACGAACGCTCATCGGTCTCGCTCTAGAGGCTTCCAGATTCCAAGGAATCTTGGCCGACCCCTAGATCTGGGCTTTCGGCCCCTTGACTGTCTTAATAAATGTTTACCAACCAATCAACCTTTAGGAGTGGAACGCGACAGCGTGTTGTAGCGCTGCCACGCAGTCCACGGAACGCAACCACCCGTTCGGCCCGATGCGTTGCCCTTTGAATGCAACGCTTTTTGAGGAAAGGTTCTACGGCTTGCTCGTCGGTAAATTGGTTTTTGAAGAAAGGAAATGTATCTGTCACATATTTCAGTGGACATCTAAACCTCGCCGTAACGGCAAGGGAGGAAGATGGGAGTGAACGAAGACACCGTATTCACTAGACGCGCCTTTGTTCATTCTGGTTTGGTTTATGGGGTTTAACGTCCTAAAGCGACTAAGGCTATGAGAGACGCCGTAGTGGAGGGCTCCGGAAATTTCGACCAAACCATTGAGCTGGCATAGCGTGGTGGTAGCGTGCTCGTCTCGCACTCCGGAGACCGGGGTTCGATTCCCGAGCTCCGTCAATTTCGTACTCAGTTTTATTTATTTATCTGGTCTGAGTAGAAAGGTTAATTAGGCTAATTAATTATGTCCCACGAACTTGGAGCATCACTATACGATCCCTTGAATTGGTTGCATGCTTAGTAGCCAAAGTACAATTGGCCCGGTTTGAAATTCGCGCACTGTGACGTCACGGCCGTTTCGACCAATTGAAAAGCGTGACATTTCTGTCGACAACTTCTGCGTACAACGATGAGGCATTAAAGGCGTCCGCCTTAATACAGCGACACCGATTTGGTCGCATCTTCCAAGAGTGCCTTTCCATATTTTTAAACCATGGAAAGCGAGCTGGCGGCCGCAATGGCTAGTGGTTATAGTCTTCAGCTGCTTTCCCGAAAGACGCGCGTTCGATACCGGCCGTGGCGGTCGCATTTCAATGGAGGCGAAACGCCAGACGCCCGTGTATAATGTGATGCCATTCTACGCTAAACAGCCACAGATAGTCGAAATTACCCACAGCTATGCACTACAGCATCCCTCATAGCATAAGTCGATTTGGGACGTAAAACTCACTAAGAAAAATAACAAAGTTTCCTGGGGCACCAATTATATGATTCAAGTGTTGCTGCATATATAGCGACGAGTAAATACATACATATAGAAAAGTTTATGCTGCTCAACTTCTAATTAATTGCACAATATTTCGCTTCATTTGAGGAATTACAATACGCGTTAACGGTGAAAAATCATAGCCAGTCATTTCAGCACTTCAAGTAACCGCACCATACTGCTGATATCAGCCTAATACCTTAACGCTCGCTTCGGCAAGATGTACTACATGAAGTCTGAAGGATAGTGACTTTATAGGAACGAGGTATCGAGTGAGCGCTATTCTCATGGAGTGAAAATTGCTCTTGAGTATTCATTGTGCGCAACGAATATATACTCTGAATTACGTGAGCCACGCTGATATATTTATTCAGATATGATTTAGGCAATATGCCTTAGGCTCAGTGTTCCTCCTGCGTTTTGTATGCTTTAGAAGTTCTCCCATTAGCGGCAGTTTTCTTTCGAACAGATTCTTCTGTCTCCAATAGAATGTATAGCACAGGATGTGTTTTTTTTTTTAATGCTTTTACAACAGCACACTTTCCAAGGCATTTCTTCTTTCAGTGGGTCAGAAATGCGCCTATCCAGAAGGTAAATGTTCCACTTTTAAATCTTTGCGACACATTAATTCCATTTTACACATAATCCTCTTCCGCTAAATGTGATGAGTGCGGTCCACAGGTGCCCATAATTAACAGTACACTACGTTTTCAGATGAGTCTTAAAAAGGAAAATTAATGGCACTTTTCCTTTAAATCTGGGGTGAGGAGGACAATAAAAATATCCTGGAGTTAAACCTAATAGCCGTGATGAAAATGTGGCAGAAACCTCACAGTATAATCTGAAGAGGAAGAATCGTGCTCAGAAAATCTTGAACTGCTAGGCGTTGGAAATTTTGTTGCCTATTAAGGACAAATCGCGCTTCTAATGGGATTGCGGGAATTTCGGTTACAGCAAGTCTAAATGCAAATATAATGTTAATATCAGTCCTGGTGTTGTTAAGATATCACAGCAAAAAACTTGCCCATGTTTTTGTGTTAAAAAAAGACTTAAATAGGCGCCTGAAGAGCATGAAAGCGGAACGTTGTGACGCAAAGTTTGTGTGCTGATATTTGGATAGCTGCCGAACAGCGGAGCTTTCACATGCAACGTAAGGATGTCTTCACGCATGGATGTCTACACACG
Source organism: Amblyomma mixtum (assembly GCF_055824585.1). Lineage (NCBI taxonomy): Eukaryota > Metazoa > Arthropoda > Arachnida > Ixodida > Ixodidae > Amblyomma > Amblyomma mixtum. The sequence continues at coordinate 51,380,800 of NC_143020.1, forward strand.
CGCCCAAGGGTTAAACGGAACTTTGTACTCGAGGAAAACTATGCACTATATCAAAATATTGAATACCTAACTGTGCCTATCAAGTTTAATGTAGTCTGTAGCTTTGAAAATTGAAGAAAAAAGTAGTGAGACGCATTTACCGCGCTCATTGAGCTCTCAATTTTCATTGCAATTCGAAAGCTTTGTTTAATTGCAGCAGATAATTCCATTAGTGTTTTATTAGAGAATTTTCGTAGTGTTCAAAAAAATGAAAACAAATACAGTTACAACTCTTAAAACAAGGATGCAACGTCGCTGCACGGAAAGAGAAGGAGGATTCCGCTGAAGTAAGCATCGATTCTATTGCTCAAAGATAGGCATGTGGGCATAACAGCCAAACCTGCATCATAAAATTAAAAGGCGTGAGGATGGTGTGCAGTAGGGTTCTTATGATAAAAACAAAAAACAGTGTTGATTATTTGTTGTCACCCTCTACATCTTTAGAATTTTATGGTTTCTAAGTGTTTACCGATGTAGTAAGTTGTTGTTAAAAGTATTTCGCCAATATAAAAGTCAAATTTTGCTAAGGTGTAACAATAATGGCCACTGCTATGTTCCATGATCGGAGAGCATGTGATGCTACCGGCGGCGCCCGCTAAGCGGTAGGGGGCGCAGTTGTTGAATACAACTCTACAATTATTCTTTAGAGTGCAGCTCCCAGAGGCCCTTGAAGCACCAATCCGTTTTCACATCTCCTGGAAGTACCGTAGATATAGCCAGCTAATTTTACCTCTCTGAGCCGTTTCAACGTTGCTGTATTTCCCATGCAGGTTGCAACAACCCGGTATACATTGGACCATGCGACGCGGCAGTACCGAGGTACTATTTCAACCCTAACACCAAGAAGTGCGAGCTGTTCACATGAGTAGGATGCTGCGCCAACTGCAACCATCTCGCAAGGAAAGAAGATTGCGAGAAAAAATGTCTTTCGACATCGTGACATGCTGGTGGCACTGCCGCCTTGCGATTCGTATTCGCTCAAAAGTGGGTGAACGTTAACAACAAAAGACAACATGAACCTGCCTTGAATGCTTTCTTTTTGCGTCATGTCGAGGCGCTAGTGTGTAAAAGCCGTGACGCTTGTGACCTGCTAAGCGCGACACGCTACACCTTTATAGTATTCCACATGGACGCTAGTGTAAACAGTGTAAACAGTGTAGAAGGTACTGTCGCTGAAGAGTTTTAGTTATTGCGTGAACTGGCTTTGATGTGAGCAATACCTTTCTTTTTTACTCAATGGCACCTTCAGGACTATGTCAAGTATAAAACAAAAGACTTCTACTCAACTTTGATGCTAATAGTAAAAATAATAAACTGTATGAATAGCATTACAGCTGTGCTGGTTTAAAGCACAACTGCGGTAACTGAACAGAAAGGCCGCCCTGTGTTCTGTTGCACTTCGATTCCACAGGTAGTTATGAGAATAACCGCATTGGTACGACACGAACGCAATGCCCTACTTTTGTGCTAATTGCTCTAAGTGGTAATAACACATTCTGAAAGCGGCGTCAGCAAATAAATATTTACTCTTTATTGACTGCACTCTAGCTGAAACCAACTATCTTTTTCTTGTTAACTGAGTTCATTCGATCGCAGTTACAAAGTTCGAAAAAGCTGGGGCATTTGTTTGGGTCTAGTTTCTACATAACTGTGACAAAAGTACTGAATATTGGGCATCTTGTAAAATATTCTAGCGGCAAATGTACCGGTTTTTACAGAACAGCAAGCAAAAGACAGACAAGGGGTCTCGAGAATATTACAATTAATAGTGATAAAAAGAGCCTACAAAATAGCATTAAAACAGCACGGCGACCAAAGCGCCGGCATAGCTATTGTTTTCCGTTAATGAACCGTTGGAAATCTTTGTTGATATCGAACGCTCTTTCAGGAGCTTTTGCCGTGACAAACCTTCGCCCTAATCTCAAAGAGAATCTTAAAGAAATAAGCACGAAATGCCTTCGGCTGGCGCACAGGTTTCTGTAACAGTACCAAGAGAGCCGTGCTGACACGGCAACCGAATTTAATAAAAATTGAGTCAGCAGCAGAGGATTCTCAGGCTTGTCACCACGCACAGTAGCGACGCTGTGCTCGTTGGAACATGGAGTATATGTGCTGTGGGCGCTGCTCAACGCTCAACGTGACGCTGAATGGCGGATGGGTCGGACCAGGCGTTATCACCTTTTGCGTGTTGCCACTGGGTGTAAACGTCGAAAGCGACTGCATAAAGCTTAGTTGAAGGCCTTACGCGATCCTCGCCGTCGATGGCCGCTGCCGAGTAACATGGTAAGCGCGGAAAGTCGCTGGATTCCGATGCGCACTCTGCAAGACTGCGCAACCCAGCGAGAAGCGGCGTCCCCCACGCAAATGGCATAGGTGACCTGCCGCCGCCACTGATGTTGCCAGGAAAAAAAAACTCAGGTATGCAAACAGGCAGGGCGCCACATCAGAATACGAGGATGAGGTGCTCGTGAGTTCGTATGGCCACCCGTGCGGGTGCGCCACAGACTTTCTCTCAGGCGCTACTTGTTGCTTCTGAAAGCAGAGTGCTTTGAGTGCTTGCACTGAGCCTTCAGACGGTGCATGTTAAAATATTTTACCTGCGCACCACGGGCAACCGCCTTATTAACAACTGCCGCGTTCTCCACAAGTTCGAATCCAACCGTTAAACAATTTCCCGGTCCGTCACCTAGACAGAATTTCAACCGCTGTCGCACGTCATACTGGGTTAAACAATAGGTGCTAAAAGATGGGTATAGCCGATATTTCGACGGCATGCTGCGGGTCAGGAATAATGGCTAGTAAACTTCATGAGCAAAGGAAGCCGTAGCGCTCTGTAAACATAATTTCTTACCATGGTTATTGACTAGTGAATTTCAAGTCATCGTCATCATCATCAGCCTGACTACGCCCACTGCAGGGCAAATTCCTCTCCCATGTCTCTCCAATTAACCCTGTACTTCACCAGCCGCCGCCACCATATTCCCGCCAACTTCTGATTCTCATCCGCCCACCTATTTTTCTGCCGCCCCCTTCTACGCTTGCCTTCTCTTGGAATCCACTCCGTTACCCTTAAGGACCAGCGGTTATCTTGCCTTCGCATTACATGCCCTGCCCAAGCCCACTTCTTCCTCTTGATTTCAACTAGGATTTCATTAACGCGCGTTTGTTCTCTCGCCCACTCCGGCCGCTTCCGATCTCTTAACGTCGCACCTATCGTTTTTCTTTCCATAGCTCGATGCGCTGTCCTTCACTTAAGCTGAACCCTCTTTGTTAGAGACCACGTTTCTGCCCCATAGGTGAGTACCGGTAAGATACACCTGTTGTATACTTTTCTCTTGAGGGATATTGGTAAACTGCCATTCATGATCTGAGATAACTTCCATATGCGCTCCACCCCATTCTCTCATGATCTGGATCAGCTGTCACTACCTGCCATAAGTAGACATATTCTCTTACTACTTCCAGCACCTGGCTACCAATTGCGAACTGCTGTTCCCTTGCTAGGCTGTTGATTATTACTTTGGTTTTCTGCATGTTAATCTTTAGCCCAATCATTCTGCTCTGCCTGTCTAATTCATTGATCATGCTTTGCAATTCATGTCCTGAGTTACTTAGCAAGGCAATGCCATCAGCGAATCGCAAATTAAATTACTTAGGTATTCTCCATTAACTCAATCCCCAACTGTTCCCATTTCAGGCCCCGGAATACCTCTGGTATACATGCAGTGAATAACATAGGTGAGATACCTTTGAGATTCAGCAGCTCGGTACTAGATAACGTAGGGAAAAGTTATTTTTTTTTCTTGATACAAGGAAATGAGGGATGTATTCTGTGTGCCTGAAATTCTGAAGGCTTGATTTCATGTGCGGCTCTAAGCTGCAACCTGATGCACACTAGTATGACTTTCGGATTACTTGCCGAAGCGCCTGCAGTTTGTAAACTCTAATCATCGGTCCTAACCAGCCATATGGCTTGAAAACTCCTTCAATGATTACTAACTTAAATGTTACAGGAATACTCTAGCGACTCAGTGGCAACTGTGATGATGACTTACCACTTCCTCACATTTGCCCGACGTAGTTGAGTTCCATTCGTTTATTTCTTTTCCCTGTTTTAGAGCACATCTAAGCAGTTTTCCTCCCTGAGACAGAAGAGTCGCTGCAACAATATCGTCAGCATCAGCTTGATTACTACGGGTTATATTTGCATGTGGTCGGGCAGTATAATTTTCTGAAATAAGTGTTGCCAGCTCTCTGGAATACTGACCGCCGTTGCGGACAAGCGCTGTGCACGAGCATTAAGAGCGATCGTCCAATTGTGGCTTCACTCGTGTGACGAAAAACATGCATTAGCGTTTGCAAAAGTCTTCCGTACTACAGAAGCTTCTGAGTCACTTGACAGCTGGAAATGATTTTGGTCTCAAAAAAACAATACAAATTTTGCGTAAAGCGAAGCTTAATGTATCTTTCAGCTGTCGTCCCTTTGCTACTTCGGTGGAGGTTGGGAATGAGGCGTATCGTGCACTGCTATTATTTTCAATTTCATTTTTTCGTATGCTTCTGTTTTCAGTGCCAGGCAAACTGCTCTACAACGCTCATTTGAATGGTGTTCGCTCCGCGCATTTGGCGATGCCTGTACGTAGACATCCCTAAACATTAACTACTTGTAATATTACGTAAGCTTGAGTCCAATTATACAGGAATACATTTTTAAACATGTTAAAAACATTGACTTTGATCGTAAACAATCGCTTCAGAAGATATTGGTATGTTTTTTCTCAGCTATATGTGGCTTTGTGACGTTTCCTGGAAAAAACGCCTAATTTAATTGGAAAGGTGCGATGCCCTTTTGGGTGGGATATAGAGGGCTTTAAAGCGAGCTTTGATATCATTTCTCATATGATGTGTTTGCTCGTGCCCTTTCTCTGATGCACACATCCATGAGGTCTTTCTCCTTGCATTCCACATGCAATGAAAATTCTATATGGTTATCAGTCTTTTCGAGTCTGTTGATACCTCGATAGCACAGTTCCCTCAAGTGTTTAACAGAGTTCTGACCGCATATGAAGGAAAAAAGTTGGAAGAAAATTGTCTACAAGTAATAATTACTGCCTGCCAAGCATTGACGCACATCATATTTATAGCTTTGGGTCGGGTTCTGTGTTATGGTGGTTTAGTGTTCATGCCAAGTTTTTTTCTGAAGAATTCTTCTCCAAACAAAAATTTACTGGACTATGAAGAATGCCGTGATGCAAAAAGTACCTCTGTGACGCAGTTTTCAAGGGTGCGGCAAAATAAACTCTTCTGCTCTCAACAGCAGCACAGTTATACTGAGTTTTTGTGGTTGGGCCTGAAGGTATACCAGTCTGTGTGGGGGCTGCGCAAACAACAAGGACTTGCTTCTTTTGTTTGTTTTGGTTTGTGTAACTACTTCCTTTATACAGTTGCAATAGCCAGAAATCAGGTTGGCTGTTGAGGTGGAATCCTCTTGCAGCTCCAGTGGTCTCACGTTAGCGACCCTGAAACGTGTATATATTCACACACACACACACACACACACACACACACACATACACACACACACACACACACACACTCACACACACATATATTCTGCGTGCGTGCGTGCGTGCGTGCGTGTGGGTGTGTGTTTGTGTGTGTGTGTGTGTGTGTGTGTTACGCATTCTTGCGCTTCGGTATACTGGCTTTTATCGGCGACCCTTCTCTCTCTGGTGGAGTGACCACACTCCGGTGGTGCCCATGGCCACTCATATGTGGTTCCGCATTCACAAACCCTCGCCTCTTCCAGCTTCCACCGTAACTCTCCTCTGCATTTGTTCAGGGTTGCAATTTCCCTGTTGTTCATTCTTCAGCGGTCTCTATGCGCTCTTCCTTTCGTAATAACCCTCGTCATCCTTTTTGAATGGTACCACCGTCTACGTGGAGCTCTTACCCTGGGCATTCATTTCTCCAGTCTCTTCACAAAGCCTTGGCTTCAGAAAGATGTTTTCCTTAGTATGTTTGTATGAGCATTGCCGCTTTCAGAAGTTTTTGAAGCATCTTAACACTGCTTTCAAAGAGTGAAAGTGCGATGATCATCTACAGCATTCCGAAGAACACTAAAAAAATTGCAATATATTGAATTTTAAGCATTTTGTCAGGTTAACTTAGACTCGGTTCAAGATATTCTGCACATGCTCTTGTGAGCGAGCGTAGAAAGCCAATGAAAAACCAGTTCATCATAATCCTCACATTTGGTCCTTATCACCTTTTCCATAAGATTGCTTACCCAGAGACGTATAACACCAAACTAGAAAGAATATGCACTGGCACCCGCCCTCTT